>NW_027528869.1:5590888-5618558 GCF_008692635.1 Crocuta crocuta
TTGAAAACATTTTTTATTATTATTTAATTTTTTTTTTTTTTCCTAGAAACACATTTAAATATGTTCTGGTTAGAGACAATCTATTTAAAAAGAGAATTTTTTTGTTATCATTAGGTTTTCCCTTTATTAACTGTTTGTGACATTTTCATGTTCTTTAGGCCAATTTTTCTGAGTGATGTCTACATATGTACCTCTTTTAATGTGTGACGTGACTTTAATATCTTCCTGTTACCCAATGTGAATGTTAGGTTGTTTTCAAATTATCCACAAATTATTCTTATAATCACCTCTTTATATATTTTTGTGTGTTCTCTCTTATCCTGTTATGGATTAAGATGATTTAACACATTTAACAATAGGGATTGAATGAGAAGGCCAGCCATTCACTTCTCAGCTGTCAGAATTCAGGTGGAGGGGAGTAATGGAAGGCTCTTAGTCGTCGGCTGACCTGCGTGGCTCCGGCGCTGCTGACGTGTGGGATGATTCTAGCACTGCTCTGCCGCCTTGCCAGGAGTTAGTTTCCTGCTTTTTACATGTTTCCAGCACTTCTCTGCTAAAACGGAATGTGTTTTTAAACTAATATATTTTTACCTTAACAGATGTTGGGTCAGTCAGTTATTTGAATGATTTCGGTTTTTTTAAATTCTGTCTTGCTGAGGCCTCTCTGGATTTCAGGGCCCAGGAGAAAAACCATGGAAGAAAAGATTCAGAATTTTGGCAGGGGTGAGGTAACGTTTTAAGCAATTAAAAATACCTAAGGAAGCTTTTTGAAGAGAGAAAAGTAGTGGTTTCAGAATAATGCTTAGATTGTGGAGGGCACCTTCTGTGAATCAGGTGCCCTTGATTTTGCGTATAAATAACTGGTGATCCATCAGCGTTCTGCATTAACTCTTCCTGTCGGTGGAACAAAGTGCTCACAGTCTAACAGAATGGACACTTGGAGTTGCATTCTGTGACACCGGGGCCTCTGATGCCTAAATGAAGATGGAAAGGTTAGCAATAACTGGGTATCAATTAGAATTTGAGAATTCTATATGTTTACATTTTTTAATGTGCATCTTTATCTGGTGGGCTTCCCATGTGGAAACTTGCACTATAACGAATTAAGAAGAATATTGCCTTGTTATATCTCAGTCCAAGTGCTTGTACTGCGATGGCAATGGCCTCTTCTTGCAAAATACTGATTTGTGTGCCAATTTGTTTGAAATTATTTGAAGGCAGTTCCGCTTAATCTCAGAGTCCTCTTTCTTGGTAGTTGAGATGGATTCTTAATATTTGGGGGGGGGGGGGTACTTTTAAATCACAGAATTGTCAAAAATCAGGAAAGATTGGCCCTCAGGCTGCATGGACAGTTAAGCTTAAGTGGCTTGATTATTGAACACAAGAGGTTTAATTGGGAAAACTGAAGATAAAAAGGAAACATTGACATTTGCTGCCACCCTTCTATAGAAGTATACATGAGAAGTCTACGTAACAGAAAATTCGTTATTTTAGTTTTCTTAATTTGAATATAACAATACTCTGAGATACACCATCAAGTAGTATCTGATGCTTGAGAACATCTATTCTAAAGGGATGATATATATTTAGAAATGAAGACTTTACAGTACATTTTCATCCAACAGGCCAGTGATTTGGGGGGCAGAGCTTTTGAGTAGTAGAATTTTAGCCTGACTGAGGATTATACATTTGTTCATTTTAAAACACCCTAAAGTCATTAATTTGTATAAGGCCAACTCAATTTTGATAGTATATAAAAATATGTACCATCTGTGTTAGGTAGCAATTTGTTTGGGGGTAAAATCTTTTTGTTTTGCCATAAAGGCCTGTTGATGAAGACTACTTCAGGTAGAGTTAGTAGCTATGGCTTATCTAGCCTGTTAAGTGCTTCTGTGTGTGTTTATGTAGCCTGATACCAGTCATCTTAGTGTTGACTACTTCTGGTACCAGAGAGGCTTACCTTGGGCAGGTTGGCTCCTCTCTGATAGTTGTGCTAGAGTAGTCAGCCATGTGCCTAGATTGGATTCCTAGGAATGGAGTTTTTAAAATTGTTTTTTCTCTTGCGGTGGGGGAAACTTGCCACTTCATTGATTTGCATGTTGTAAGAACTTCATATCGGTTACCATTACACATCTGACAAAATTCAGTAGCAAAAATCTTGGGCCTTACATACGCCAACATATACCGTCCTTTTAATCAGCTGTAAGTCTGTATAATGACATAACGTAGTCTGTTTGGGGTGTGGATTTGAGCAGGTGAATATCAGTTGGCCAGCAAATGCTTGGGCATCCACGAATGAGACTATACACCAAGTGTAGACAGGGCCTGAGTCATATGTTTATAATCAAGTGTTGTTTAAAACATGTTCTTAGAATTCTTAAACTCAAACTTAATTTTATTTGGTATTCCTTTCTCTATCCGAAGCCTAAAATGAGCCAAGAGAAATCGCATGATTTTAGAAAGTACCGGGAGCATATGTGTGGTTTCTGACTTCTGGGATGGCATCATTTCGTACTAGTTGCAAAATTTGGCTTTTGAAATTTTCAGTTTTAGGGGGATAACATTTTACATCTGTAGTTTTTAAATTATAAGCATTGTCAATCCATATACTCAGGATATTTCTCTTGGACTTGATTCTGCATCTCATGACACTAATAAGCCTGCACCTGAGTAGAAGGGGAGGTAGATTCTTTGATCTTACTGGCAGTCCTCATCCTCCTTCAGTCCAGGTAGTTTTCCTCAGTTTTTCCTTTTCATAAGGCATCCTTAAGCTGTTGTTAAGTTTATTGCTGTATACAGCTCTCATGACTTTACAGATAGAACTATAAACAGTGTGTTTTCTTGTACTCAGAGTATAGACCTAACAAAAACTAACGTTTAGATTCCACCATCACCTAGGATTTACCCAAAAGTTTACACCAAAGATGTAGAGACAATGTGCTTTTTGCTTATGCTTAACTGTCCATTTTTTAAAACAAATGTAAGCAGGTCAGGGATATATATATATATATATCTATCATACATGTATGATACATCAATGCAATGCATAAATATTTATACTAAGAAGGAAAAGAAAGTGAATAAGTCTAATTTTGCATGAAATTAAATATCTGGGGTTAGGAAAATGTAAAAAGAATTGAGAGGATACCAAGAGCTTAAGCTGGACTAGCCTTATTTGCAAGTGAAGGATCTGGTGCTGCTTTCAGATGTTTATCCTTTGTGTTTTTAAATTTTTTCTTAAGCTTTAATCTTTGTTATTGTCTTAAAGTCAGCTGGTGTTTCTTGTTCATGGACTTTGGTACGATGGTGCTTTGCAAGGATGTATTTATATTTAAATGGCCAACATTTGGTCAGCCCTTGTCCACTATTCACTCCCCCCTTTTTGTAAAATAAGTGCTTTAATTGTAAACTGTATAAAAATACCTTGTATAAATCCCCTTTTGATTATTACAGTAAGCTGAGTTGTAACAAATGAAATGTTGATTTTTATAATAAAACAGTGGAAAATAAAAGTGTCATTTCTTTTCGGCAAGAAATTAAAATAGCTGATTGTTCATTGATGTGACTTGTGCTTCAGAGGCAACAAACCCACTTTTATTGTTTGTACTTCAAATAAAATACAACCTTGGTAGAGAGGTTTGCGCATAGTTCCGTGCAGACCATACCTGTGATTAGGAACAGAGAATAAGGGAAACGTTTTGAGCTTCCTGCTCCTGTTTTCAGTATACTCCAGGAAGGAGCCCCGCTGTAGACTCTGAGCCTCCCTGCTCTCGGAATTTGCTTTAAAAATGAACAGTGCCCTTCCTGACACAGAGCCCACTATGATACGACGATGCTGAAAGGGCAGCAGACTATACCCCTTCAGAATACACCACTGAGTCACGTGGGCACTTTAAAACGAGCAATACAGATAGAGGCTCTCTCTGAGCTCCCCCAATCTGTCTAAAGACCAATCCTTCAAAAGGAACACAGTTGTCATAAATCCTAAATCCTTTCCCTGGGAGATTGATTAAATGGATTCTTCCCACTGGAGAGGAGACTAGAAAAAATAGCCAGACAAACTTCGTCACAACTGTCCCACTTCCCACCTGTTCTTCTAAGGACCCATTCATCTCCTAAAATCACTTCTACTTTCTCTTCCCTAAGAGGCCAACATCTTCCCTCCCCTGTTCCTATTCATAGGGTATTTAAGCCTGAATTCTAAGCCATCTAGGGGAGTTTCTCACTTTTCCCTGGCACTATCCCACGAATGCATACGTTACATGTGTTAATTTCTGTCTGTTTTGTTCAGCTGTTTTTTATCACAAGGGCCTCAGCTGAGAATGGAAGGGTAGACAGAAAACTATTCTCCCCTACAACACTTACCATGAGAGTGGATGGAAAACCCAATGAGAACTCAAAGCTCCGCTTGTGTCTAAGTTTGCTGGTTTGATGGGAAGAGAGGAAAGCATTATTATTTGGTATTAATTAAGCTCAAACATCAGGGCGTTACGTGGAACAAATGTTAGTGTAAAGTCTTCTCTTGGAGACTTTCTTGAGTAAGTAAGCTTACCTTGACTTCTTTGCTGACCCCTCCCATTCTTTTCTTGGGAAAACAAAAATGACAAGTTGGGCCATTCCCAGTGGAGTCCGAGAAAGGAAAGGCAGAAGCATGTTTGCTTTGCCTGATTTAAAGGCAGGCCCGAGAGTGGGAAGGACTGTGCAAGTTGTTTTGGACTCTTCTCTATTCAGGTAGGTTTTCTGCTAAGTTAATACGTAAAGTCTTTTTTTAATTTTGCTTTGTGTACAGCTGCAGTATTTCTGCAAATTTAAGTGAAAGGATGAATTACTGTTGAGGGGGGTCCAGGACATGATAACCCGAAATACGGCACCTTAGCATAGTGAGTATTTTAAGCTGAAGGAATTTGAGAAATGGCAGGTGCAGGAAGGGCCCTCTGAACTTCCCCTGAAGCAGGTCATAAGCCTTAACGTGAGAAGTGCCCTCCCTGTACTGAGAGGAAAGAGGCATCCTTAGAAGACAAAGGGACACAGAAGAGGAACCCGACCAAACAGGCCTCACTAAGTTCACCCTCGCTTATTACACATAGCTCATACTCTTCATTCTCTCATACCTTTCCGTGACTTTCCAGTTCTCATCAAACCTAGCATAAAACACAGGTTTAACCATTTCTTGGGGTCTTCGTTTCTTTATGAGGGCTCCTGAGTCCCTTAAAACGTATATACATTTGTATGCTTTTCTCTTGTTAATTTAATCTTTGTTACGGGGATCCAACTCAAGAACTCAGTAGATACTTTCCTTTCGTACAGTGTGCTCTGATTTCTG
This sequence comes from Crocuta crocuta, assembly GCF_008692635.1. NCBI lineage: Eukaryota > Metazoa > Chordata > Mammalia > Carnivora > Hyaenidae > Crocuta > Crocuta crocuta. The sequence goes on from NW_027528869.1 coordinate 5,596,212, forward strand.
GTTCCATTTATTTGTACCACTATGCAGCCTCCATACCACCACCACCACCTGCCCCCACCCCCGAAAATTCTCTACCAAGGATTTGCATTTGTAAATTCAGCATTTCAGCTTTAATCACCATATAACACCACCATATAAAGCCAGTCTTTCCCAACTGAGAGGCTAAAAAGAAAGGATCATTTTGCTAAAATTCGTCCAGCATTTACTGCGCACCAGGTACTAAATATCCTCCCACTTTTTCCCCCTCAAAATAACGAACTGATGAATACCTAAGCTTGACGGGAAATGTCCAGTTTGAGTATGAAAAACGCCAGTGCAAATTTTCATCTGACGCAGTTGGCAGTGGGTGGAGTGAAAAGGACACTAAATTGAGATTGAGATTCTAATCTTTGTTCCATTTTAATTAACTGCCAAGGCACGTCTGAACTCACTTAATCTCTCAGTATTTGTTGGTATTAGGCTCTCACAGAATTTTCCCAAGTTCTTGGGAAGGACTTGGGAAGGGTTAAGGGGATCAGGTTTTATGCAGTGCTTGATTCTCATGACAGGGTTTTGAAGAACCCAATGTAGATCTGGAGCTATTTATATTTTTTATATGTCAATTTTTGTCATTTACGTCTCTTAAGGAATTTGTCCATTTCCTCTAAGTTGTCAGCTTATTGGCATAAACTGGGTCTCTTCTACTTTCAATTCCTGTTTTCATTTCTGACATGGTAATTTGTGTCTTGGTGAGTCAAGCTGAGGGTGTATCAATATGATTGATCTTTTAAAAAAAATCCGCTCTGGGATGCCTGGATGGCTCAGTCGGTAAAATGTCCCACTCTTGATTTTGGCTCAGGTCATGATCTCACGGTGCGTGAAACCGAGCCCTGTGTCACTGGGCTGTGTGTGCTTGGGCATGGAGCCTACTTAAGATTCTCTCCCTCCCTCTCCTTGCGCCCCTCTCCTGCTTGCACGCTCTCTCTAAAAAATAGTAACAAATTTTTAAAAGTCAGCTCTTGTTCTAAAATTCTCTATTGTGTGTTCATTTTCTGTTTTATCGTTGTCTGCTCATTATTTCCTTCCTTTAACTTATTTGGATTCAATTTGTTAGTGAAAGTTTAAGTCACTGATTTTAGACTTCTTTTCTGATAAAAATATTTGAAGCTGTATATTTCTCTCTATGCATGCTTTAGCTGCATCCCACAAATGTTGATGTTTTCATTATCATTCAGTTCAAAACAGTTTCTAATTTCACTTGTAACTTCTTTGAGCCATGGATTACATAAAAGTATGTTTAATTTCTACATATTTGGGGATTTTCCAGATAGCATTCTGTTGTTTTTAGATTTAATTCCATAATGATCATAGGTCCTCCGTATGAGTTTAACCCTTTAGAGTTTATTGAGACTTGTTTTACCGGCCAGACTATGGTCTATCATAGTGAAAGTTTTATAAGCACTTGAGAAGTATTAAAAAGAAAATCACAAGTCCAAAATGGAGTCACTTATGCTAGGCCACATCAACAAACCAGGGTGTAATGCTTAACCTAATTGTAGTTTCAGCCTCCCCCAGAAATGTAGTCTTAACCTGTCAGGAATCTTCTAGTCAGCACCAATAAGGTAATCTGTCACATGGGCCCTCTGCCTTCCCCAAAGGTAGATGAGGTAATCTGCCAAATAAAATCCTTTTGTTCCCCAAAGGAAAGTGACGTCACCCGACAGAATCCTTTCTTCTCTTCATGACTTCCTTGTCCCGCCTTTAAAAACCTTTTCCTTTTCTGTGGCCCTTTGGAGCTCTGCTCAACTTGCTACAGGGGATGCTGTCATTTCATGAATTGATCAATAAAGCCAATTAGATCTTTAAAATGTACTTGATTGAGGGGCGCCTGGGTGGCTCAGTCGGTTGAGCGTCCAACTTCAGCTCAGGCCATGATCTCATGGTCCGTGGGTTCGAGCCCCGTGTCGGGCTCTGTGCTGACAGCCAGCTCAGAGCCTGGAGCCTGTTTCAGATGCTGTGTGTGTCTCTCTCTCTGACCTTCCCCTGCTCACACTGTTTCTCTCTCTCTCAGAAATAAATAAAAAACACTAAAAAAAAAAAATTAAAATGTACTTGGTTGAAAAAAATGACAAAATCTACTTGGTTGACTTTTCGTTATTTAACTCTAGTATTCTGCAGTTGTTGGATACAGTGTTCAGAAAAGGTCAATTAGATTCGTTTGGTTTATACTGTCATTAAGTCTTCTGTATATTTACTGATTTTCTATTCAGTTGTATCAGTTACTGGGAGAAAAGTGTGGAAATCAACTTTAATTGTGGACTTGTCTATTTCCCATTTTAGTTTTGTCCATTTTTGCTTTGAGCTCTGCGTAATTTAGAATTGTCAGTGATTCACCTTTTTATCGTTATGCACTGTCCCTCGGCTGCCATATTCCTTGACTTAAAGCCGACTTTGATATTAACACACCGCTCTAGCTTTCTTACTAGTTTTGCATTTATTTTTCTATTCTTTTACTTTTAACCTATCTCTCTTTCATGTTTAGACATAAAATATAGAGTAGAGTTGGGTCTTCATTTTTATCAATACTATTTCTGCATTTTAACTGCAGTATTTAGCCATTTCCATTTAATGGCATTCTTGCTATGATTGGATTTGTCTACCATTTTGATATTTTCTCTTTGTTCCAACTGTTCCTTCTTTTTACTCTTCTCTGGCCACCTTTTGAATTGAGTATCTTTTAGTATTCCATTTTATTTCCACAAATGACTTACTAGCTATGCTCATATGTAGTCATTGGTGTATGGTTTACAGCATGTATCTTTAACTTGCTGTAGTCTACTTGAAATAATACACCACTTTGCATATAACATGAAAACCTTAAAACAGTCTGTTTCGTTTTTCCCTTCTAGTCTTTTGTGTTTGATTGTCATACATGTTGCGCATGTTATGTCATGATACATTGTTTTGGCTTTAATCAATTCTCTTTTTTAAAATTTAAAGATGAGAAAAATATTTTTATTTACCTACATATTATTTTGGTGCTCTTCATTCCTTTTTATAGATCTGGGTTTCTAATATAATTTTCCTCACGCTATAGAAATTTCCTTCGGCATATCTTACAGCATTGATCTAATCATGACAGGCTGTGCTTTTGATTGTCTGAAATGTTTCTATTTTGTCTTCACTTAAAAAATGTATGACAGCTTTATTGAGGTATAATTGACATACAATAAACTGCATGGACTTGAAGTATGCAGTAATTTTGTACTGTGTATACCCACAAAATAGTAAGACAAGGTAATCAACAGTTCTATCACCTCCAAATGCTCATGCCCGTGTGTAATTCCTTCTTTCCCTTCCCCCGTTCCAGGCTACCAATGACCTGTTTCCTGTCACAATAAAATTTTCTATAATTTTATGTCAGTATATAGTGTGTGCTTTCTTTGGTTTTGGTTGAGCTCCTTTCACTTAGAGATTCATTCATATCCATGTTACAGCCTATGCTAATAGTTAATTCTATATTGCATATTCATGTATTTATGAATAGTATCTCATTGTATGGCTATACCACGATTTGTTTATCCATTCATCTGTCGATGAACATTTGGGTTGTTTTCCATTTAGGGCTTTCACAAATATAGTTACTATATTTGGTACAAGTTTTAGACCAGTTCATTTCTTTTGAATAAATTCGTTAAGAGTGAAATGGTTGGGTCATCTGGTAGATGCTTCAATTTTTAATAAACTGTGGAAGAGAAGGAAAAAGAAGATACAAACCGAGAGGAAGGCAAACCATAAGAGACCCTTACGTACAGGGAACACACTGAGGGCTAATGGGGGTGGGGTAAATGGGTGATAGACATTGACAAGGGCACTTGCTGGGATGAGCACCGGGTGTTCACAATAAATAAAAGCAGAGAAAGAGATGCAATCCTATACTTCCAAAGAAAAAGAAAAAAGCCAAAAAAGAAACTGCTAAAATGTTTTCCTTCTTGGGAATGTATAGTTTTGCATTCTATATTTTAAATTTAATTTATTTATTTAGAGAGAGAGTGAGCACACACCAGGAGTGGGGAGGAGGGACAGAGAGAGAGGAAAGAGAGAATCCTAAGCAGGCTCCCTTCTATCCATGCCAGGCTCCATCTCACGGACTGCAAGATCATGACCTGAGCTGAAATCAAGAGTCAGAGGCTTAACCGACTGAGCCACCCAGGTGCCCCTACATTCTGTTTTTCTTGAGTGAACTTTGGTAGTTTATCTTTTAAGAGATTTGTCCATTTCACCTAAGTTGTTGAATTTTTGGCATACGATATTCTCTTATCATCCTTTCAATATCCGTAGAACCTATAGTGATGTTCCCTCTCTCTATTCCTGTTCTTGGTAATTTGTGCCTTTCCCCCTGATAATCAGGCTAGAGATTTGATTGATCTACTCAACAAATCCTCTTTTGGTTTCATTGCGTTTACACAATTTTTATTCTTTCTATTTCTTTGATTCTCCTTATTTTTTTCTCTTTTATAACTTTTAAAATTTTTTATGTATTTTTTTATTTGTAAGTTTTTTGAGAGAGTGTGTGTGCACGTGTGACCTGGGGAGGGGCAGGGAGAGGGAGAGAGAGAGAATCTTAAGCAAGCTCCACGCTCAGCTCCATGTCATGATGAGCCGAAAGCAAGTGTTGGATGCTCAACTGATTGAGCCACCCAGATATCCCCCCTCTATTTCCTTTCTCATGCCTACTCTGCATTTGCTTTTTCTAGTTTAAGGTATCAGCTGAAGTCATCAGTTAATGACCGTTCTTTTTATTATAGGTGTTCAATGCTATCAGTTTCCCCCTAAGTACTACTCTAGTGCCCCTCATAAAGTTTGGTATGCTTTGCTTTTATTTTAAGTTCAAATTCATTCCTTACTCCACAGGGGATTTAGACATGGGTTATTTGGTTTTCAAACATTGGAGGGATTTTCTGGATGTCTTTCTGTTACTGATTTATAATTTAATTCCACTACGATCACCAAACATACTTTGTATGATGTGAATCCTTTTACGTTTACTGACATTTGTCTTATGTCCCAGAAGATAGTTTATAAGTGTTCTGTATCTATCTCAAAAACGTTTTCTACTATTGTTGGTTTCAATGCTCTGTGATGTCAAATCAGCCGGGTGGGTCAGCAGCATTGAAGGCTACAGTATCCTTACTGAATATCTGTCTACCTGTTCTATCAGTTATTGAGGAGGCCTTAAAATCTCCATGATTGTGAACTAGTCTATGCTCCTTGCAATTCTTTTTTCGCTTTGTGTACTTTGAAGCTGTTATTAGACTGTGACACTGTGATTTATAATAAGAAATCTATATATTTGGTTTTTGTGCCTACTCCTCCTGGCACAGAACTAAGGAAACCCTTAGAATTTCCCAAGTGATGAGGGGTGCCTGGTGGCTCAGTTAGTTAAGCATCTGACTTTGGCTCAGGTCAGGATTTCACAGTTCATGGGTTCAAGCCCCGTGTCAGGCTCTGTGCTGACAGCTCAGGTCCTAGACCTTGCTTTGGATTCTGTGTCTCCCTCTCTCTCTGCCCTCCTCCCCTTCCCCCTCAAAAATAAACATTAGAAAAAAAAAGAATTCCCAAGTGATGAGAGCCTTGAAGGTGTTTATTTTTATGTTAATGAGCCAACTTTTGGAAAGTCCTTAAGTAACCTATGGATGGGTTGTCAAGGAAACCAACCTTGTTACTAGAGGGGTAGAACTTTCAGTACCACCTCCTGACCTCTGAGGAGTGGGGAGGGCTGGAGGCTGAATCAATTGGCAACAGCTGATGATTTAATTAGTCACGCCAATGTGATGAGGCCTCCATAAAAACCCAAAAGAATGGGGTTGGGAGAGCTTCCGGGTTGGTGAACACATGTAGGTGCTGGCAGAGTGGTGCACTCAGAGATCATGGAAGCCATATGCTCCTTTCCACACCTTGCCCTGTGCATCTCTTCCACCTGGCTGTTCCTGAGTTGCATCCTTTTAGAATAAAGGAACCTAGTAAGTAAAATGTTGCCCTGAGTTCTGTGAGCTGTTCTAGCAAATTCGTTGAGCCCAAGGAGGAGGTCATGGGAACTTCTGATGGAAAGCCTATTGGTCAGGAGCCCAGGTGAGGTCTGAAGTCTGTGTTGTGGCAACCAGTGTAACGGGACTGAACACTTGGCCTGTAGGACTTGACAGTATCCCTGGGCAGATAATTGAATTGAGATGAATTGTAGGATAACCCGCTGGTGTCAGAGAATTCTTGGTGGTGTGGACAAAAACATACACTGGAAGGTGCATAAACATTAAAACCATTATGTCCTTTTGATGAGTTGGCCCCTTTATTATTAACAATTGACAATTAACAATATTAATAATCTTTGCTCTGAAGTCTACTTGACTGATGTTAATATAGCCACTCAATCTTTCTTTTGATTAGAATTGTCACAGTGCTGCTTCCTCCATCCTTTTACATTTAATGCAATCTTGTCTTTATATTTAAAGTGGATTTTTGTAGTATGCATATACCTAGGTCTGGCTTTTAAAATCTAACCCCTAGTCTCTGGCTTTTAATAGGGATGTTTAGACCATTTTCTTTCTTTTTTTCTTTTAATGTATTTATTTATTTTGAGATAGAGAGCACAAGCAGGAAAGAGACAGAGAGAGACGGGGAGAGAAAGGATCCCAGGCAGGCTCTGAACAGTTAGCACAGAGCCTAAGGTGGGGCCTGAACTTACAAACCATGAGATCATTACCCAGCTGAAATCAAGAGTCGGATGTTTAACTGACTGAGCCACCCAGGCGCCCCTAGACCATTGTCATTTATCGTGATTATTGACACGATTTGATTTAATATACCAACCTGCTATTTATTTTTTGTCTTCTCTGTCCATTGTTCTTCTTTTCCTCCTTTTCTGCTTTATCTTTGGATTGTTTTTTATGATTCCATTTTATCACCTTTGTTGCCTTATTAGCTATAAATCTTGTGTGACTGTGTATATGTAGGTATGTGTTTCAGTGATTTCTTAGATTTATAGTATACATTTTTAATTTACCAGTCTACTTTCAAGTGAAATTATACACTTCACATATAGTTTGGAAACTTACAATTATATTTCTGTCTCTCTATTCACAGCCTCTGTACTATTTTTGTCACATATTTTATTCTACATATGTTATAAACCCTATAATATGTTATTTTTCCCTTAAAAGATCCATTATACTTTAAAGAGATTTAAATAAGAAAGAGAGTCTTATATTTATATACTTATCATTTACAATGCTCTTTCTTTTCTATAGATAAGATTTCTGTTTGGTATAATTTTCCTGCTGCCTAAAGGTCTCCCTTTAGTATTTTTGTAGTTCAGTTCTGCTAGTGTGGAGATTTTCACTTTTGTATATCTCAAAAAGTACTTCACCTTCTTTTTTTAAACACCTTTTTGTTCGGTATAGAATTCTGTGTTGACAGGTTTTTTTTTCCTCTGATGTTTTAAAGATGCTACTCTACTTCTGTCTTGTATAGTTTCCCAAGAAAAGTTTGCTGTCATTTTTATTTGTGTTTTTTCTGTATGTAATGTGCCTTTTTTCTCTGGCTACTTAAATTTTGCTCTTTATCACTGGTTTTGAGCAATTTGTGATGTGCCTTATGATGTGTGGGTTTCTACATGTTTTGTGTGTGTGTGTGTGTGTGTGTGTGTGTGTGTACTTGGCATTTGCTGACTTTCTTGGTTCTGTGCGTTTATGGTTTTCATCAAATTTGGAAAACCTTCACGCCAGTTACACATAAATTATGCCAGTAGAAGTCATCCAAATTCACTGTAGCTCTGTTAATGTTTTCTCTCCAGTCTTATTTCTGTGTTTTCTTTTGGATCTATTGCTATATCTTTAAGTTAACTTATTTATTCTTTTACAATACCTACTTGCTGTTAACTCAATCCGTGTGTTTTTCATCTCTGAGTTATAGTTTTCTTCTGACTTGAGTCATATGTGTAACTTTGTGTTCTTCACATGCTCAGTCTTGCCTCTAGTTTATTGAATATATGCAGTTTCAGTAGTTTTAATGTCCTTGTTTAATCATTATGTCGGCTGTAACATTTCTGGAGTGGTTTTTCTTGATTTTTCTCCTCACTATGGGTCTCATTTTCCTGCTTCTTTCCATACCTCATAACGTTTTAATTGGGTGCCAGGCGTTGTGAATGTGACCTTGTTGGGTATTGGATATTTTTCTGATCCTCTGAAGATTCAAGAGTTTTGTTCTGGAACCCAGCTAAGTTACCTGATAACAGCTTAATCCTGTTGGCTCTTGCTCTTCACCTTCGTTGGACAGAACCAGAAGTATGTTGAGTCTACAGCTTATTTGTTCCCCCTGCTGAGGCAAAATTCTGAGTCTTCTACCTATTGCCATGCAAACTTGGAGGTGTTCCCATTCTGGCTGGTGGAAATAGGCACTACTCCTGGCCCTGCGTCAGCTGTGGAGAGTGCTCCCCTCACTATCTTCAGGTGGTTCTTTCCCAAGCCTTTGATAGCTTCTTCACACGCATATGCTGATCGGTATTCACGAGCAACACTTCCATGTCATTGAAGGCATCTGCCTGTAGATCTCCGAAGCCTTGTGTGCCATCCTCTTCTCTCCATTATTTGCCCGGCAGACTCGAGCTCCCTGGCCTTCCTGGACTCCTAGGCTCTATCTCCTCTACTCAAGGAGATTGCAGACCCCTATGTGGGTTCCCCTCCTTCCAGCACAGCCCGGAAACTCTACTTGCAGTACTCCCGGGCAGTCATAGGGCTCACTCTGTTTCTCACCTCTCAGGGACTGCTCCTTCATTACCTGGTGCACAATGTCTTGAAAACTGAAAACTATTCTTTCATATGGTTTGTCTTTTTTTTTTTTTTCGTTGTTTTAAAATTTTTTTTAATGTTTTATTTATTTCAGAGAGAGAGAGAGAGGCCCTGTGAGCAGAGGAGGGTCAGAGAGAGAGGGAGACACAGAATCGGAAGCAGGCTCCAGGTTCTGAGCTGGCTGTCAGCACAGAGCTTGATGTGGGGCTCGAACCCACAAACCGCAAGATCGTGACCTGAGCCAAAGTCCGACGCTTAGCCAGCTGAGCCACCCAGGCGCCCCTCAGTTGTTTTAAGCAGGAGTTTAAACTCAGTTTCTATTACTTCATCTTGGCCGAAAGCTGCAGCTCACCTTAGAACATCTGGAGAGTTTGTTAACACTACACATATCTTGGACCGTACTGCAATCTCATTGATTTACCGGCTAGAGCAACGAGGTGAAGGGTATATGATTTTGCAATTGTACGTTCAAAGTATGCCAGGCGTTAGATAGACAAAGTTAAACTAGACATCATACTTGTTTACAAAAGCATTTTTGTTTACGAAAGCATGTATAAGCCAGTGCAAAAGATTAGTTCTTATGGCATAAAGTAATGGTGTGCTGTGGAGAAGGTATCCAGTGGTAGCCCTGAGGCAGCCAAGGGAGGGTTAGCAAATGCTTCCTGGAAGAACCACAGGAGGGAATTTGGAAGGATGGGCTGGAGTTAATTGGATTAGTGGAAACAAGAGGTATGGGGACCAGGCGGCAAAGACGCACCAAAGGAAGAAAATATGGTTATAAAGGCTCAGAGATGCAAGGTTGCAAATACATAATGTGGGATGGTTGGATCAAAGGGGGAGCAGAGGTGATCTCCATTGTCCCATCCATAAAAGGAAACGCCTTTATCCCTAATGCCTTTATCCCTACCCGTTACGACTTTCTGGGTGGGGGCAGGAAGTGAAAGGGAATATTTTTTTTCCACTGTTACCTGATTTACTTTCCTTATTTGCCCTTTCCCACAGCTCCAGGCTTGACTCAGCATTGTCTAAAGCTGCCATTTATCAACAGTGGTATCAGGGTTTACTAATCATTTGTTCTTCCTCTTTCATGCTCTGTCAAGTCGCTGTTTATTTCTCAGATTGTCACACTTTACAGATCAAACATAGGCTTCCCCCTCATCAGCCCCTATCGTGTATGGTTTCTATAGATTAATTCCACAAGGAGACCCAAACAATTGCAATCCAAACACTGTTTAACATTACTTATCTTTTTTTGTGTGTACTTCGATTAAAAAGCACCAGAATACCTTTAATTAATGATCTCTTTAAAGTTTTTACAGTCTTTCAAATGAACAAGTCAGAAACATATATTTAAACAGTTACACAAAAGCCACATCACACGAGGTGTTGGACAAAGAATTTGGCGACATCTGATTGTTACTCAAAATTCTTTTGGCTCCTGCAGCCATGGTAAGCAGGAGGAGTGGGGGTAAAAAGACTTGTATAGTGGATATTTGTCCCTATAAATGGGGACGACCCATATTGAGCCCTCCTCCTCTCTTTAGGGAATTCTCTACCTTATGTAACTTAAATATGGTAAACAGAGCCTTCTTCCCATAACGAACTGAAAGCGTCGGACAAGCCCAGTGTCCTAGCTCCTGACAGCTGTTGCACAGGCCTATGGCCCGGGGTCAGCTAACCGAAATAATCCACCTGGGATTTTTACCTTGGGGACAGTGAGGCAAGGTTGGGATGGTTTTTCCCGGTAGAGAGGACAGATGGGAGTCGGGGTAGCAGCAGCATTTTTCAGGAGCGGCGGGGCCAGCAGTGGCACGCAATTTCTGGGTCGCTGGTGGAGACAGGGACGTCCGTGGTCTGTGGTGACACCAGACTGAAGGGTGATTTTGCCTGTGATTCCGGCGACATGGGCTTCCTTTCAGTTTTCCCATATCCAAGTCTAGGAGAAAAACTCATTTTTATGGCGATGGGTAGCGTAGTGATGGGGATGAGGTACTAGAGAGGCCCATTTTGCCTTGAAGCTGGAAGTATGTCTGATTAACTCATTCATTTACTGGTGCATCAAAGGTCTGCTAAACACCGGTTTTACATCACGCTACATGCTGGGTGCTACAGATACAGACATTTGTAAGACTATAATTTGGTAGTATTTTTAAAATTATTGTTTCTCTCATTACTGTTTGTTAAGCAGTTGTGACACATATTTCACTTACTATAAAACCTCACTCTGAACAGTAATAATTTCAGGAAAACAATCAGGGACTGCCCTGAGAGGAGAGGAAATTTCCGTTTTAGCTGAGAGCAGCACATTAATATTGAGCATACGTGAGCACTCAGCACTAAATACCAAGCACCGTTGTAAGCCCTTTTTATAAATTAACTCATTCAATCTTCATGGAAATCTTAGTACTATTACGTTTTACTTGTTTTAACCATAAGATACTCTTTAAAATTTTTTTAGTGTTTATTTTATTTTATTGTATTTTATTGTATTGTATTTTATTCTATTTTATTTTATTTTATTTTATTTTATTTTATTTTATTTTTTGAGAGAGAGAGGGAGACACAGAATCCAAAGCAGGCTCTAGGCTCTGAGCTGTCAGCACAGAGCCCAATGTGGGGCTCAGACTCACAAACTGCGTGATCATGACCTGATCCGAAGTTGGATGCCTAACTGACTGAGCCACCCAGGCACCTCATGTGATACTCTTTTGACAGTGGTCCTTCCACATGTTTGACAGCTACTGGTCATGACACTACCGCAAAGAAAAACAGCAAAGAAAGTTTCAGAGTCCTTGAGAAATAAAGGTGGGGTCTCTGAGATTGTCGAGGGAGATAGGAGTAATTATTTTCTGCCAAATGGAAGTTTTTCAAACTGCCAAAGCATTTTTCTAGGGAAGTGAGTCAAAGGCAGACATGGTAGTATCTCTCCAAACCAGTGGATAGAGCAGGGAACTCAACGGTCTCTTTGAACTATGTCTACCAACATGAGTAGCAACATCTTCCTAAAGGTAGGCTTGAAACAAGTCACGGTTAGGCCATCCCAAGTGTCGTTTAAAAAGAAATGGTCCTAGAAAACCAAAGAGTAAACACATGCACGATTTTTCATTTCACCCTCATGAGATCAGCAAATATCTGTAACAGAATTTCCCTAAAGCGGCCCACAGAGGCAAGATGACTGTCTCCGCTCTGAACATCTGAAAGGAACATTGCCACTTGTCTTCCCAGACTTCCTTCCACACTCACTGGACGACCTGAAAAACAGGGATGTCACTGGCCACGCTACTACATTCTATGAGCCGCAGACGGACGCGGCCTCTCCCCTCAGGCCTCTGGATTCACAGGAACAATGACTTTGAAAACTTCAGTGCCCCCTCTGCCTTGCACATGTTTATTTTCTCCCATAGCCTATGCCGAGACCAACATAGACAAGATCCGAGCTGCATAAGGAGTGTTCCGGATTACAAATCTTCTGATGTTTCAGTCTACTTCTTCATGTGATGCTCCGAGTACATTTTCCTACAGGGGAAAAAGAGAAACAGATCCATAAAATTCCAAGTTTGATTCACTGTTGAACTGAAAACATACACCTGTTCACTCTGCTCTCTTGTCCCAGGCATGGTCTGGGTTTTGGAGACTATGTTAGGCTTGGGGGAAGCTTCGGAAAGATGAGCAGCGGCCTTGGTATTCCTGAAAGGAAAACATATACGAAGGACTCATGCTACACATCCAGGGCTGACGGGCTAGATGAGAAAGGCCTTTGATGCGGTCTTTAAAATTCAAAAGAGAGGGGCGCCTGCGTGGCTTAGTCGGTTGAGCGTCCGACTTTCGCTTAGGTCATGATCTCGCGGTTCGTGGGTTCGAGCCCCGCGTCGGGCTCTGTGCTGACTGCCAGCTCGGAGCCTGGAGCCTGTTTCGGTCTGTGACTCCCTCTCTCTCTGACCCTCCCCTGCTCACGCTCACTCTCTCTCCTAGAAAAAACAAAAATTCAAAAGAGTAAAAAAGAAAATTAAAAGAGTAGATACTGGAAGGTTGAAGGTTACGGAGATCACCAACCTCTCCCTACAAAGCTCTGCGAAATGGATGAGGTCCCAGGAACAGAGGGTAACGTTTGAACAGTCCTTGACAGTGAGGAAAAATGGCCAAGGGGTGAATTAAAGTCTCACGAGAACTACTTTAGCATGCTTTTTATTTTATTTTTTTAAAGTTTATTTATTTTTGAGAGATAGAGTATGCATGTGGGGGAGAAGGGGGGGGGAGAGAGAATGCGAAACATGGAGCCCAATGCGGGGGTTGAACCCAGGAACTGTGAGGTCATGACCTGAGCCGAAACCAAGAGTCAGACCCTTAACCCACTGGGCCACCCAGGCGCCCCTAACATGCTTTTTAGATACAGTTGCTATTCATTCATTTGATTGCTTGATTGACTGATTATGCTCAGAGTATTGGCTCAACATCTATGATGTATGTAGAAAGAATGGAAGTACTGAGAGACAAGCATAAAATACATAAACCTGCCCTCGTATTTGCACTGTAGTTGAGAAGGTGAGACGTACTTGCACGAAATGCAAAATACTGAGAGAGTTGGGAACCTTGGGAAACTGGTGCATAGGAATCATTTTCCTCTCTCCACACCGTTATAAGCACACCCTGGAGCGCCACCAAAATAACAGAGGCCAATGGAAGTCCCTAGAGGCTTGCCACCCAGTGTCATCCTTCTTTCTTGCGCACGAAGACTGAGCACAGATGTCACATCTCCTTCATACTTTCATAGCTCATATCAACTCATAAATATGCTTTTATCAACATCTTCCTTCTTTAGTTTTTGCAACTCCTCTATCAGCCTTGGAAAAATTATAGTCCTTTCTCTCTCATCCCCCTCCCAATTTCCAGCCACATGCTCCGAATTAAACCTAACTGCGGCCAAGACTCAAAACTCAGATTTATGATGACCTGGACAAGTAAACTAATAAATTACAAATGATAAGGAACAATGCCATCAAATTCTGAAGCCCTTGAAAATTCCATTTATTATTTCCACCAAAAATCCATCGATCTTCCCTAATTAGAACTGTTTTTCTCTCTGGCACCAGCAGCCAAATTAAAAAATAAGTAAATAAAAATGTATCCTTTTTTCCTTTTGTCATTTTATGTGCTTGCTAGAATTAGAACGATCACTTTTTCACAACAGACTTGTTGAACTGTGCCCTAGAATTCATCCTTTTAAAATATGTAATCCAGGGGCATTTAGTATGTTCACAAAATCGTGTACGTTTGCCTGATTTTACAACATTCCCATCACACAAAAAGAAACCCCTTATCCATTAGCAGCCACTCCCCATTCTCTCTCTTCCCCTCTAATCTGCCTCTGAAAATTCACCTGTTCTGGACATTTCATGAAAATAGAGTCATATAATATATGGCCCTTTTGTTTAACTTCTTTCACTTAGCATAATGGTTTCAAGGTTCATCCATCGGTTCCATTCCTTTTTATGGCTAAATAATATTCCACTTTACGGACATACCGCCTTTGGGTTTGCTGTTCACCATTCATCACTGATGAACACTTGAGGTATTTCCACTTTGAGGCTATTGTGCATAACGAACGCTGCCATGGTCATTCATCTACAAGTTTTTATGTGAACATTTGTTACCAATTTTCTTGAGTATATATCTAAGAGTGGAATCGGTAACTCTATGTTTAATATTTGGGGGGGAATTGCCAAATTGTTTCCAAAGGAAAAATTTTAGAACTCAACCAGCAAAGTATGAGGGTTCAAATTTCTCCATGTCTTCACCAACATTTGTCACACCATGCCAGTGGGTGTGAAATATCTTATTGTGGTTTTGATTTGCATTCCCCTAATGTTGAAATGAAGACGTTAAGCAAGCATCTTTTCATTGTTTATTGGCCATTTGTGTAACTTCTTTGGAGAAATGTCTATTCAAAGTTGGCTCTTGTCTTTTTACTGTCGACTTGTCAGAGTTTATTACATCTTCTGAAAACAAGTTCTCTTTCAGATAAATGATTTGAACATATTTTGTTCCATTCTGTGTGTTGGCTTTTGATTTTCTTGGTAGCGTCCTTTGAAGCAGGAAAAAATGACTTATTTTTTAAATTTATTTTTTTCAGATTTTTATTTGTTAAATAATCTCTATACCCAATGTGGGGCTCAAACTCACAACCCCAAGATCAAGAGTCACATGCTGCACCGACTGAGCCAGCCAGGCACCCCTGAATCAGAAAAATTTTTAATTTGATGTAGTCCAATTTATTTTCTCTTTTGTTGTTTGTGCTTTCGGCATAGATTATTTTTTATAGAGCACTTTTAGCAGTTCGGCTACACTAACTAACTAAATAGACTTCTGAGAACTGGGCCCAGTTGATACTTACAATCTTTTTGGGAAAATGCATTAACAAGTCCCACAGGGATGACTCTTTCCTGTGTATAATCCTAGTGCAGATATGAAGTATTGTAAGAAGTCAGAGGCTGGCGAGGCCCTTAAGCTAGGGTGGTCAGGAAAGGCTCTGGGGCAGAGGAGGGGCTTAAGAGGGTTCTGGAAGAAAGAACAGTTAAAGCCAAAATTAACATCAAGGTGTCTACCCTCCTTTTAGCACGAGTTGAGGCAGCTTAAACTGAGAATACCGAAGAGCCTCAGTTGTTCAGATCAGCCACTTACGGCTCCCATACCTGGCGCAGGCGTGGAAACAGAAGGGAACAGAGGACGAGGTAAGCTAACAGGCAGCCACTGAAGGCCACAGCGGGCACGTCAGTCCCTGAGCAAGATCAGCTCTATGTCCTTTCTGGAAACCAAGAGACCAAGACTGGAGGCCTCAGGGCCATGCGGACCCTGCGTGGAGCAGACTCAAACCTGCTAGCCTGGCTCCCTTCTAGGGGAAAGAGGGCGAAAGGTAACGTGGGACAAAGGCCTGGGCTTCCAGGAAGGGTCTGAACAGACCGGAAAAAAAGAAAAAAAGAAAAAGGGCCCCGAGCCTACTGATACTTGGGCTAAACTAAACTACGGGCTAAAGCATTTTGAAAAGGTTAACCTCATGAGTCCGTCTGAGTATATAGCTGCTTTGAGGAACTCTCCAGGAATGAGGAGAAAGGTCGGGGGTGAGAAGGGTCTGTTTCGCCTGATGGCAGGCAGTTAAAAGCAAATACAAATCTGGGGCGCCGGGCTGGCTCAGTGGAGAAGAGCAGGTGACTCTTGATCTCGGGATTGTGAGTTCAAGCCCCATGTGGGGCATAGAGACTGCTTTAAAAATAAATAAATAAACTTCATTTAAAACTAAACAAAAAGATACTGACGTAATGGCTTGCTTTTTGGTTTGTATCAAATCTCCCCTTTAGGGGCACCTGGGTGGCTCAGTCGGCTGAGCGTCTGACTTCGGCTCCGGTCATGATCTCACGGTTCGTGGGTTCGAGCCCCGTGTCCGGCTCTGGGCTGACAGCTCAGAGCCTGGAGCCTGTTTCGGAGTCTGTGTCTCCCTCTCTCTATGCCGCTCCCCTGCTCATGCTCTGTCTCTTTGTCTCTCAAAAAGAAATAAATGTTAAAAAAATAAAAAATAAATAAACATTAACAAAAAGATCTCCCTTTTAAAAGGGCTGGGTCCAAGCGGCAATGACAAAATATCATGGTCGCTGTGCCTCTCCCTGCCTGTCAGCAGCTAAGAGAACAAGGAACCGTTTCCTCTGCTCATCTCACTGCCAGACTTCTGCTGCCTGCAAAATGTGTGAAAACAAATTATATCTAAACATTTTATATCTCGACATCTCTTCATTTCCTGTTATATCTGACCAGTCCCTCCTCTCCAACACACATACCCCATGTACCCTTTGCGAGTCCAGTAAATATTTATCGATGATGAAGATAATCACTAAAAATAGGTTCCCGTCACTGGGATATATCTCTTGCCACTCAACTGTTCTAAATCCATGAGAACTGCCTCAAAGACGTGTTCCCTTCGGTTGAAAAAAAATGAAACAAGAAACCCCCCCACAACTTTCCACTCCATCTCCTCTGAATTCTGGGAAGATTCATTTTGAAATCGGATGCACTCACCCATCCACCGTGCTGCTGGACCCAGGGCGAGAAGCTGTCTTTGAGGTACTTGGTTCCAAACCCCAGCACCCGGTTCATGGGGTGATTGTCGATGGCGGTGAGCTTGCCAATGACGTCTATCGCAAGGGCAGCCTTAAAGCCCTGAGCTCTGACCTCTGATTCTCCCCTGGTATCCACACCCCTAAGGAACTGGTCTGTGATGTTCTTGAAAACACGGTAGCACAGCAGGTCCTGGAGGCTGTTCGTTAAAGCCTTGTCTTTCTTCAACTGTAGACAAGAGAATACGCGTTTAGTGAGGTCAGCGTCCCTTGCCTCCACGACCTAACACAAGAATCAGCAGTGGGCCACTGAACCCTCCAGCGGAGAACCCTGGATTCCAGTCAGACAACTAAGAAATTTCTTAAACGAAACGTTTATTTGGGAATCCTCTGGTCTTTGAGGAATGACAAGCTAAGCAGGTTCTCAACAAATATTGCTTCCAAAAGGGATATCCCTGTGGTGGGGATGCGTCAGATGCTAGGTAAAGATTTCAGTGGAGCAGCGTCCTTTATGTGAGCCCAGCCCCTNGTGTCCTCTATACCAAGAATGGACTCCTTTTGATCCATGACCCGGTTGAAGAAGCGAGACTCAAAACCCCAGTGGGCAGCCAGGAGCCTGGCCTCCACCGGAAGGGGCGAAGAATCAAATGCCAGGAAGAAACACGTCCGTGGAGTACCCTGGCCCCTCCCCCCTTTGCTCCCTTAGGTGGCACCTGCCTCTGGCATCTCAGGAAGCTGCCAGATGAACCTGCATGTGGTCTCAGGGATGAGTGCTTTGCAGGTGCTCTGCAAGCCATGAGGTTAGGGGTTAGGGTTAGGGTTAGGGTTAGGGTTAGGGTTAGGGTTAGGGTTAGACAGAGCCACTGTGCCACTCTGGTAGGAACTCACACCCACGCAGCAAAGCCAGCTTCTGTGTGTTCCTACCGGACTCCTTTACTGGAGAAACAACCACATTTTCTGCATAAATAACGTAACGTGTCACCCCAAATCATCAAGAGACTGCATCAAGCAGAGGGAGATTTTTGAAAGTGCCAATTTATGGGATGAAGAGGAAAGCATCTCTCTTTAGAACCACGAAGGTCGGCTTCATACCACCCCCCGTCCCTTGCCTCCACGACCCAATGCAAGTCCCTTCTGAGGAAGGCTGGGAAGGAGGCTGCCATGACAGCCACAGAACTTTCAAGCTGTAAACATCGTCAAGGATTCGAATCGGTCCCTCCCAGGACGAGGACTGCCCTGCCGGCTTGTTATTGGCACCTACTGGTAACTCTGCGGGTGACAGGAGGCTCACTCCCTCACAAGGCAGCCCTGAGTGCTAGAAAGTTCATTCCTAAAATGGAGAAAACCAGTTGCCCCATAACTCCTGTCCAATGATGTTAATTCTGGAGAAACTAACAGGAGTGCCCTTACGTCACGTACCGCGTCCTATTTCCTTTCTCCGCACCCCTGTTCATCCTCTACGTGTGGACTTGAAGCTCACACGCCCTCCCGGTTACCATCCTCTGGGCACACGGCTCACAAAGGCATAGAGAGAGGACCGACTGAGAAGCTGGGACCGGGGTAGCGTGGCTGGCCGGTTAGTGCTGTTTTACCTCCTGCACAGCCACGTGGGGCCTGACTTCCATCTACTGATGGTGGCAGGACAGGGCGAGGGGTCCACGGGCCACTCCTTGACTGACAGGCCCTACAGGGGACTCGGCAGTCTGTGGGCAATGGCACCGAATCTCGGGGGCCTGCTCACCAGCTCTCTCACACTTTCCTGACGGGAATGACGGGTCTTGACTTCTAAACGGCAGGAAGTCCAAAGTTCTCCAAGCAACTCTAATCGGCCTCCCTGGCCAAACAGCTAAGAGAGACCTCGAGCAGAGAACAGCCCAGCCACTCTCGGGGGAGATGTCGGGAAGGACTCCAGCCTCGGAGCAGGCGTGGGACACGGCTGTCCAGACTGCAGGGCAAACGCAAGAGTCTCAGCTGCTCCGAGGATCAGTTACACCGGGAACCAGATTCATCATTCTATTCAGCAAAGTTTAATTTATTGGTGTCTTTGCTTGCAATAACAAAGTTACATTTTTCATTTCCAAAAATTCCAGGGAGGCTCCAGAAGGTTTACTTATGTTTTCCAAAGTGATTCATTTTTGAGATGCTGCCAGCATGAAGAATTTGGAGTCCAAGGGAAATAAAATTTAGGACTAAGTGGAAACCAGAACTTGCAAAGGAATACAATCTGCAGTACGATTCCGTTCTCTGTCCCAGTGCGTGGGCCCAGAAAACAAATCACATTAGTTCAAGAAGTTCCATACCTCTCTTTCCAACAGATCCCCTGAATATTTCAGCAGCTCAACGATTTTGGCTATTATTTGCTCTTCTCCATCTGTCGGGGGAAAATTCCAGTTAGTTCTTTTAAGAAAAAATATAATCTTAGCTTTTTTTTTTTTTCCCCCCAGGGACAATACTTGTAGCCTGATTAGGGATTGAGGGAGACATGCGCTTTGTAATTCTTAGCAACTTAACTCTTACCTCGCTTCATCTGATGAGGCACAAACCACTCTGGACGCCGTCTCCTGCAGACCCCTCCTCTCCCTTCTTCTTTTTTCCCTCAGCGCCCCACTTCTCACCATGAAATGTGCCACTGTATTTACTGGAAGAATGTGGTTGAGGGGCACCTGGGTGGCTCAGTCGGTTGAGCATCTGACTCCGGCTCAGGTCATGATGTCCCAGTTAGCGGGTTCGAGCCCCGCATCAGGCTCTGTGCTGACAGCTCAGAGCCTGGAGCCTGCTTCAGATTCTGTGTCTCCCCTTCTCTCTGCTCTTCCCCAGCTCGCACTCTGTCTCTCTCTCTCAGAAACAGCTAAACATTTTAAAAAATGTGGTTGAAGGTATTGGCTCCACAACACATCATCCTATCTCTGAAGACATTTAGGAGAATCTTCTTTTTTGTCGGTAGGATTCTCCCGCTTTTTCCACAGGGACGTGATAAATTCCAGTTGGCCATAGTCCCCCTTTGTGCTGCTAGAAAGCATAGAGCCGAATTTGTGGGCCCCATCTAAGCGAGGGGTACGGTCTTCCTGGCTTGCATTTTGGGAATTAAACTCATTCCTAAACCCACCTTCATCTCCCCACGAGTGCATTCTTTTTACATTACCTTTCAGATCTGATTTATTTGATTAATTTTAATTACTAACGTGTGTATTTTGCATGCTGTCTTCGCAACAAGGGAATAAATAAATACAGTTGTGAAGCGCTCCCACTCCAAAGGCTGAAGTGACAGGCAGGTAGAGACACAGTTCCCGCTGGCCTGCGGTGTGGACATCGGGACAGGGCACGTGGGGTTTGATTTTTCTTATCTCAAAACATGCTACCCACCGAGCATGAGGAAACTGGCCATTGCTACAGAACAGGATCCAAACAGAGAAGAGCCAGTTAGCGATACAGCAGCGCTTCTCGTTGCCGGCATGATCTTCGAAGTCGTGGAGTCATGTTTATTTCAGAGAAGAGGGAAAGGGGGGCCAGGAAGGTAATCCAGCCCGTCACATCCCAAGAAGGTCTAGTGAAAGGCAAGGGAAGTGGCAGGTCTGAGACTCAAGTCGCCTGGGAGAAGCCAGAACGCAGGTCTCCGTGGCCCCGGGGGGCTAGGGGGGACTTTTTATCTGACGCTGCTGCCTCTCTCTCTGGGGGCACTGTGACAGGGGCCGGCATTTCTCAAGTGCACACGGAATAAGAGCCTCAGCCTGAGCCTGGTTCAGGAATCCACGCTCCCCCACCCAGACACACCAGGGATCACAATAAGGTAGAGGCACCCTCCAGCCGCGGGAGGGGGAGTTTGTGATCCCCACAATGCAGCTGGAGGCAGGCGGACTCACCGCTCTGCTTCTGGGGCTCCGAGTCGCCACCGCCTGCACCTTGTACTTGGGCTGTTGCAGACCCCGGGCCGCCTCTGCCCCAACCCCTGGGCTGGAGTTTGGGGAAGGAGAGCCATGAGCAGGGACAGTCACCAGTGAGGGCCAGCGGGACTGANCGCTGCCCTGCTTTTTCACAGGAGCCCCGGGCAATGCGACGCGTCCCTGGGCCCAGGCTCCGTCTACGCCTGGTGAGCTCCCATGAGCAAACCGACCTGCGGCCGTCGCCCAAAGGATTACATGCAATAGCGCGTTTCCCTCCGCGGACAGGGCTGCGCGCCCGCTTCGTGCCCCCTCCTCCCCCTCGGCCGAGCCTGTGCACTTAGCAGTGAGCGTGGCACGTTGCTTCCATCTGTCGGCACGCTGCCCTTGCCCGCGCCGGGCTCGAGAGCTAAAGGTCGGGGCCTCCGGGAGGCTGCCGTCCGGCCCTCCGTCCAGGGCGGCAGAGGCCCCTGAATGGCCGAGCCCCGCGCTGGCTGCACCCGCAAATGCATGGCCGGACGTGGAAGCCCCAAGCACGTGGAAGGGGAGTTCACCTTTCTGGGCTCCGGGCGCTCGAGGCTGGGAGCAGTGGCCCTGGCGCTGGAGGAACTGATGGACAGGACCGCCCTCGGCCTCCTGGCTTCCCGCCTGGCCGCGGGCCTCTTCGGCTGGGGGCCAGGAATGCACAATTTCGGCCACGCGGTTGGCAATGGAAACGACTTTGGGGTCGTCGGCTGAAACGAGACAAAATGGTGCCGAGAGGCCCTTACCGGAAGACCTTGGTCTGGCTCATCGGTATGCACGGTCACCCCAAATGAAAAGCCCAGCCTAGAGGGAGAGGAAGCTGCCCGGGGGCGGGGGGGCGGGGGGCTGTTGTACGTGTGTGCGGAGGAGGCCATTCTTCAGAAGGCTCTGGCAGTTGCCTGGCAGAGGCCGGGAAGGGGGAGGAGCGCACAGAGGAATGATTGCCACCTTGAAACAATGGCCCTTCTGCACCCTCTTTTTGAAGTCTTGTGAAATTAGGGTCCCCTTTCCCCCTTTGCAAGGGAAGAAACACAAAAGAAAGTGCTTAGTCCTTTGCTTCAGGGAATCCTCATTATGCTTTTATTTTTATTCTTTTTTTGTTTTTGGACATCCTTTCTTTCTTGGGAGAGCCGGCCCCTACGTGCAGAGGAGGGCATTCAAGAGTTTGACAAGCCTCTGGGGGTTGGTCACTGAGGAGAGAGAAATATCCCTGCTCTCAGACCATATTCATTACTCAAGCCCATTATCAAGTCAACACTGAACTCCCCTTGCTCTTAAAGGGACACGTCTTCTCTCTCCACCCCGTCTAACAGGAAACATCCAGTTAACGCCGATATGTGCCCCAGGGTACAGAAAGAGCAATCCCTGGCTTTCGAGAATTTATAATCCAGGACAAGAGGTATGTATTTGCACACATTACTCTAGAATAAAGCATGTGGGGGCACGAAGGTTTCAGTGGCAGTGGCCCACTGAATGTCCTAGCCTGTGTAGGGACAAGTCAGCTCTGCTCTCGCTGGGGAT
>NW_027528869.1:5618564-5619966 GCF_008692635.1 Crocuta crocuta
GGACAAGTGCGGGGGGTGGGGGGAGAAGGGAGGGGTCGGGTGCTGCGGGGCAGGTGGTATTGCTGAGTCATTTGGGACTAAAATTTTCACTGTTGATTTGTCACTAAGTTCTTAAGTTTTAGAAACTGATGCAAACCGTGCCTTTGATGCCATACGAAGCCCGATTAATATTTGAAAAACACTACCCTGTTCACACACCTGAAGAAAGCAACAGAGTGGGGTTTGGGCCGGAAGGTTGGGGGGTGCCCAGGGGAATTCAGGATGGCTACGAGAGGCCTAGCCTGGGTCCCAGGACAGATCATGTCCCATGCTTTGACATCGTACAGAGCTGCCGAGGTGACTTCGGACCCTCTCTCCCTGGATTCCCCCGGGAATGAGAGAGTAGTGCTCTCCCTTCGCCCTCTGGGCATCACTGGAAGACCATGGGAACTAATGGTTTGTCCTCAGTGCCTTCCTTAAAATACTAACACATAACGGTTTTCTTAAAAAGGCCATAGTGTTCATGTTTGGTCCACAAGGTTCAAAAAGAGATAAGAAGGAGTGAATTGAAAAGAACTGGAGAGTCAGGGAGAGAAAGATTGATGCTTTTCCTTCCCGTTTTAAAAACCAAACCAGGGGCGCCTGGGCGGCTCAGTCAGTTAAGCGTCCAACTTCGGCTCAGGTCATGATCTCACGGTTTGTGGGTTCGAGCCCCGCGTCGGGCTCTGTGCTGACAGCCCAGAGCCTGGACCCTGCTTCGGATTCCGTGCCTCCCTCTCTCTCTGACCGTCCCCTGCTCATGCTGTCTCTCTCTCTGTGTTAGAAACAAATAAAACATTAAAAAAAACCCAAACCAAGTATATACTTGCCATCTTATCTGCAGCCCCGCCAGCCTCCTCTCTTGAACGCTGGCCACCGATGGCCCCTGACAAGGAGGCTGGATCCCAGGGCTGGCGGGAGCCTTCCCTTGTATCGGCAGGAGATGGGGATATTTTTCTTCCCCCTCTGTACCCTTGCGCGGCTGGTCTGGGGTGATCAGCACATGGCTGTCCCACCGGAAAGCCACACTGCGTCCATCTTGCCCTCCAAGGAGGCATGTGAAGTCCCCGAAGGCTGTCCCTCCTCATCTTCCAGCCCCCATCATGTGGCAGGGCGATCAGGAGACCGTTGGCAAGCCCGGAAATACCCAATCTGACTCCCTCGCTTACAGCGTCTCGCTTTCTATGGATTGGTGGGCACGGAGGGAGGGAGGCAGGGGCGGACGTACAGGAGAAAGTAGAAGCGAGTACGTTTAGACTCAGATGAACTAGCTCTAGGGAAGATGCCCATTTTCCTTCTCTCGTTCTTTTCTTCCCAATTGGTATTTAAATTCTAGTTAGTTACCATATAGGGTAGGATTGGTTTCCCGAGAATTTGGTGACAC
>NW_027528869.1:5620017-5656415 GCF_008692635.1 Crocuta crocuta
GCTGGAGGCAGGGTTTGTGGATGTATGTATTTATTTATTCTAAAGCACATTTATTTATTTTGAGACACAACGCAAGAGGGGGAGCGCAGAGAGAGAGGGAAAGAGAGAGGGTCTCGAGCAGCCTCCAAGCTGCCAGTGTGGTGTAGAGCCTGATTCGGGCCATGAGATCAGGACCGGAGCCAAAACCAAGAATGAGACTCTCAGTCACTCAACCAAGTGAGCCACCCGGGCGTTCCCCCCTGCCCCCCACTCCCACCCCCTGTGCGAGGCTTTTGTTTTAAAGAGAAGGGGCAGGGTATTTCTCCATGGTTGAGACCACTCTTCCCTTCCCAGTATCCATTTTCTTCCTCCTTAGCAAGAGACCCCTCAAGTGTCACAGGCAGCAATGCCTTCAGCTGCACAGACTACATTTCCCAGCCTTCTTTCCAGTAAAGAGTGGCCAGTGAGATGTAAGAAGAGTTGAGTGCAGTTCCAAGAAAGCTCTCTAAAACGGAACTGAAGTCTCTAGAAAGACCCCCTTTTGTTCCTCCCACCACTTGCTTCCTCTTTTCCCCGCTTGAAATGGAGAGATGATGGCTGGCGTCTCAGCAGCCACTTTGGCATACGAGGTGACTCTGAGGTTGGAAGTTACTAGCCAAGGGATGGCAGAGTAGGATCATTCCACATGTAGCGAATCCTAGCTGTGGACAAATAAGGGCTCGCAGGTAGTTTCTAAGATTGGTCCTGACACCTGTTTCTCTACCTCCTAAGACCTCTCGCTTCTAGACTTCGATCTTGTGACGTGACCTTACAGTTCTCACTGAAGCCTGGTGTCTGAGTCCTGCAAACAGCAGCGAGGGCTAAGCTGTGACCTTCAGGTAAAAGAACTCGGGCGACACCAGCTGCGAAGCTCTGAGTTTTATGTAGCAAAAGAGATGAGCCACATCCGATGAAAAACCAACAGACTGCCCCCGTGACCGACCAAGTAAGAGAGTGGGCTACAGAGAGGTGGGAAGGGAAGACACATGGAACCCAAGTGTCTACAGCGAGACCTCCCTAGGGAGGGTCATTCCTACTGTTCTAGAGGTGTCTATGTCTACATAAAGATCTCAGAATTTTAGTAAGTGAGAAAGGTCAAATGGCACTTCAGGTTATCGAAATACAGAGTGTCATTTGTCTCGGGAAACCAGAAGATTAAAGTTTGTAAAAGCTGCCTCTGTCTCTCGGAAAAATCCAGAGGAGAGCCAAGCAGAGAAGCCTATTTAGGTGCTTTCCCACGGTTCTGTATGCTCCAGAGCTAAGCTACCATCCCCAATGGGAGCTTGTGCTACAGTACATGGAAGGAGGAGTTCCCCTCTCGTTCTAAAAGTTTATCACATTTTAGTTTTTTTAATGTTTTATTATTTCTAAGAGAGAGAGAGAGAGAGAGACAGACAGCGTGAGCAGGGGAGGGTCAGAGAGAGAGGGAGACAGAATCTGAAACAGGCTCCAGGCTCTGAGCCGGCAGTCAGCACAGAGCTCGACGCGGGGCTCGAACCCACGGACCATGAGATCATGACCTGAGCTGAAGTCAGACGTTTAACCAACTGAGCCACCCAGGTGCCCCCTGGTTCTAATAGTTTTAAAGTCTAGCGGGAAATCAACATTTCCTTGATCATCACGAGGGATCAAAAACTACCAGGCGTGCGTTGTTGCTCCAAGTAAGCCGGGACAGTCACACCATTTTAAAATTGAGACATTACTGCCACCTGTTGACTAATTATTGACAATCTACCCCAGCCGCCAAGCCCAGCAGGAGTGGGGGGTTTCTTTTAAAATCTGGGCAGAGAGTCCTAGGCGTTGTTAAAGGGCAAGAAGCTGGTCGATGGAGGGCAAGTCTCTATGGTAAAGCCCTTCGCGAACATGTTTTATTCAATAGAATGTATTTTGTCCCACTGAGGGAAGGTTTTAACAAAATGCTTCTCAGTTGTGTGTTTGCTTTTTCCTAGAGTGCTTTATACTTTGAAGAAGTATTTTTGTATATAGCTACCTGATCTTTCCATCCATCCTAAGAGGTCGGGAGGGTGGGACATCCCAATGTACAGATGGAAATAAAGGCCCAGAGAGGTGAGTTCACTTACCTCCAGAAGGGTGCCAGCCTGAACCCCTATGTAGGGCTCTTTCCTTTATACTGGTCTCTGGCACAGAGGATCAGGAATTTGGGCAGCAAACTTATTTATAGACAGAGGAGCTGGACAATCAGTCCTGTCACCCTTCGCTGCCATTCTCTTACTTTCTGCTTGGCCTTCAGAAAAGCAAGGCTGTTATTATTGAATATTGATAAGTGGGGAAACCGAGGCACAACGGAGTGCCCTCCCTCAGACCACATTACCAACTGGGAGGAGATGAACCACTGTGCACACAAAGAAGGGGAAGATTTTGCTGTGGGAGAGCAGGATCCCCCAAATCCTACCTTCATGCTCTATACGGGGTCCCACGTTGGAAAGGGACCGAGTCCTTGGCTGACTGGGCCCTTGAAACTCTGCTACTGTCCGACCCTGGAGATGGAACATAGGGGGGCTCTGTTCATTTTCCTCCCTCTCCGCCACTCCGAAGAGTGTTCTCCAGGAAGACTTTTTCTTGCCCAGGTTCGCGGCCTTCTCGGTGGACGGGGACGTTCTCCAAGCCCATGACACTTGTGTCCACTCGTTTGCTGGCCAACTCCCCAGTCCTCTCTGGGACAAACTTCTCGCTCTGGGCAGCTTTGACGAGGAGGCGGCATGCGTGTTCCTGAAGACGTGGTGTTTGGCGTAGAACGCCAGGATTTTGAATTCCATGCTGTCCGGGTCGTCATCGTCTAAGGGGATCTCCTCCAGGTCACGGGCACTGACGGTGCACATGGCGAGCCTGCAACAACAAAGTCCACACGTGTCCTTGTACCTGTGGGCGCGCTACTCTCTGTAGGTCAGGAGAGACCGGTGGATCGCGGCGAACATTCATTGAGCACCTATTCTGTTCGTGCAGAGAGGCAGCGAGTAATCAGACATGGGAAATCCAGGGTTCCTTCTGAAAGCGCAGCCTCGCAGAGGAAGAGAGAAGGCACAGAGGCAGCTCCAGAGGAAGAGGAACCGGGTCAGAGCACGCGAAGCCTCCTGGACACACAGAAAGGGTTTAGGCGGGTGGAATGGTATTGGGGCTAAGAACAGGGTGGGCAGAGGGCAGACCGTGGTTGAGTTTGGGATGTGTTTGAAGAGTGGCCAGAGGGCCGAACAGCCGGGGTTGGGGGAGGGAGGGACAGCAAGTGAAATAATGGCAGCGGGGCCAACTCTGGGGGCCTTGGAACCTGCGACTAAAAAACTCCGCGTTTTCTCACTTTGCTCAGTCAGTACTTCCCAAAGGAGCCCAAGACCTGAGACCTCGGAGAGGCAGTTGAAGGGCTTCTTGGGGAGGGTGGGTGGGCAAAGGGGGAGGCTAACTCAGGAGGGAAGTCCCTGGGATCTCTGACCCTTCCCATCCTCTCTTCCTTCATCCTTGACCCTCTCCACTGGCTTGCATAGGTCTGCTTCCATCTCCTGCCATCTTGGTATTCCGTGTAAGATTTCACCTGGGGGCGCCTGGGTGGCTCAGGCAGTTAAGCTTCTGACTCCTGATTTCGGCTCAGGTCATGATCTCACAGTTCGTGAGTTCGAGCCCTGCATCAGAGCCTTCTTGGGATTCTTTCTCCCTCTCTCGCTGCCCCCGCTAGTGCACGCAGTCTTGCATGTGTGCTCTCTCTCCCTCCCTCTCTCTCTCTCTCAAAATAAATCAATAAATAAACTTTAAAATATCCCATCTGAAAAAAAATCCCGTTATTTTTACAGATTTGAAGAGCGCCGATGCAGGCAGCAGAGAGCTTTCCAAAGTTTTAGCGGGAGAGTGATACAGTCGCTGGCAGGTTTTGGAAAGGTCGACCCAAGGACTAAGATGATGAGATAGATTCCCTTTGCATCTCCCTCCCCCCAACATTCTCCCCTTCCCCCACCATGTGGTCTCAAAGGTCAACCATTTGCCGCTTCCAGATATGGTGTTAGTGCCCCCCCCCAACCCCAGTAGGATCCTTTCCCAAGTATATATGTATATGTATATGTGTATATATGTATATATGTACATATATGTATATGTATATATCCTCAGCAGAATATAAACCCCATGAGGCCATGTGCTCCTCTGTCTCAGCCTCATGTCCGGTGCCTACGGTAACACCGGGAGCAGAAAGGCACTGGACGGTAACTTGTGGAACGTTTTTTCCTACTTGGAGAGATACTGGGTTCAAATCCTGGCTCCACCACTGGCAGTTCTGTGACTGGCCTCCGTGCCTCAGTTTCTCATGTTGAGAATGGGCATGCTAACAGTACCCGTTTCATACTGTTCTGGAGCTTAAATGAGTTAATATTTGTAAAACATCTAGAATAGAACTTAAGTGTTTGAACGAGTGCCTGGATAAGTCTTTCATTAAGGAATATTTATTTATTTATTAAATGTTTATTTTTGAGAGAGAGAGAGACACACACACACAGCATGAGTGGGGAAGGAGCAGAGAGACAGGGACACACAGAATCTGAAGCAGGCTCCAGGCTCTGAGCTGTCAGCACAGAACCCGATGCGGGGCTTGCCCTCGAACCAAGAGATCCTGACCTGGGCTGAAGTCAGCGGCTTAACCAACTGAGCCATCCAGGCGCCCCCTCCCCCCTTTTTTTCCATAAAGGAATATTTATGAAACTCACTTCGGGGATCACTGCTGCTTCAATTAAGCTCCAAGGGGGTTTCAGGCGGTATAGGGAGAGTGCAGCATTTGCAGCAAGAAGATGGGTTGAAGGCCTGCTTTTTTACTTATTGGTAAGGGGACTGAAGCCAATCACTAACCTCTCTGAGGTGTTATTTCCCTATTTATAAAAAGTGACTCACATTCTCTAACTCACTGACCATGTAGGAGGACTAAATGACAACCTGTGAAAATACTGAAAACAAGTGTTGGTCTGTACAAAGTAGTAGTTTACATGCTGGTCTCTTGATGTAGTTAACCTAGTTCACATGCCGGGCCATCGGCTTACTAGCTGTGTGACCAGGTACGTTTCTTAATTTATTCGTGCCCCCGTTTTCCCATCTACAAGATGGGGATTTTAAAAAAAAACCCTACTTAGGGGCGACTGGGTAGCTCAGTTGGTTGAGTGTCTGACTCTGGATTTCGGCTTAGGTCATGATCTCACGGTGGTCATCAGATGAAGCCTGGAATGGAGGTGAGCTCTGCACTGGGCATGGAGCTTACATACGATTTTCTTTGTGCCTCTTCCCCTTCTCACGGTCTCTCTCTCTCTCTCTCTCTCTCAAAAAACAAAAACAAACCAAAAAACCTGCTTTCTCAAGTTTGTATGGGGATACAAAGAATGTGTGTGTACACTTAAAATAGTGGACGGTAGATGATAAATGCTCAAGAAATATTGGCGTCATTATTTATTACAATTATACTATTTGAATAGGTTACTTTTTTGTAAGTAAATATTAATGTTTATAAAAGCAACCTCCTCCAATGCAGCAATTCAGAAAACTAGTGACATACAAATATCTGGTTTAGCACAAAAGCCACCCTCTTGTATACATATATATGTGTATAGTGTGTGTATGTGTGTGGGTGGGTATGTAAAGTATATATTCTGTAAGAAATGAAGGCTGGGACCTGGCTGGCTTTCCTAGCACCAAGCACCATGCCTGACACATGGTAAGTTCTCCATAAATATTTGCTGCATGAAGGAAAAATGATTATAGAGCTGCCAGATAAAATACAGAGCATCCTATTAAACTTGAATTTCAGATAAGCAAATATTTTTTAGTATAAACATGTCCCAAATATTGTATGGAACAGGCTTATACTTAAAAAAAAAAGTGTTGTTTATCTGAAATGCCAACTAAATTGGACGTCTTGCATTTTTACGCAAATCTGGCAACCGTAGGAACGTAAGATGTTGAGAAGGGTGATAAAAGTGAGTGAGTGAGAGGGACCAAGGGCGAGAGTGAGCAGCCTGACATAAGGGAGAGAAGAAGCCAGAAAGAGTGAGGCAAGAGCAGGCTAGGCGGCCGGAACTGGGGCAGCCCACTCCGTGTGGCAGGAGCTGAGCCCAGAGCTGTACTGTGTCAGGAGAGAAGTGATCAGGTTTTACATTTGAAGGTTCCTTTTGAATTGGGCAGCTAAGGAAGGCTCCGGGCAGGAAACGCACTCAGGTCCTGCAAGAACCGTGTCCTGGGTGGGAAGGCGAGCCCTCTCCTCAAGCCATACTGTGCTTCCGAAGAACCTGCACATAAGTTAAAAAACCCCAAACCTTTCTAGTGTAGTGGGAAGACTTTAAAATAGTGTGTGTGTGTGTGTGTGTGTGTGTGTGTGTGTGCTCGCGCACGCGTGCCTGGGTGGCTCAGTCAGTTAAGCGTCGGACTTCGGCTCAGGTCATGATCTCACAGTCCATGGGTTCAAGCCCTGTTTCCGATTCTATGCCTCCCTTTCTGCTCCTCCCCTATTCATGCTCCGTCTGTCTGTCTCAAAAATAAATAAAAAAGTAAAAAGAAAATTTAAAAGTGTGTGTGTGTGTGTGTGTGTGTGTGTGTGTGACTGACTGAGAGAAGTAGGGTCTTCTTTAAGATCTCATGGTTCACGAGTCAGGCTCTGTGCTGACAGCTCAGAGCCTGGGGCCTACTTTGGATTCTGTGCCTCCCTCTCTCTCTCTCTCTCTGCCCCTCCCCCTGCTCATGCTCTGTCTCGTTCTCTTTCAGAAACACATAAACATTAAAGAAAGAGAAAAGAAAAGAGTTTGCTGGATGCTGACTCAGGAGCATGATCAGAAAAGGGGAAAATTACTGAGGTCACAATGGAGCATACGGTCTTTCCATGTGAAAGAAGGGATTTTTGTTGTGTTACAGGCTAGAAAGGAATGGGGCCCTTGGCCAAGCTAAAGGGCAAGTCTGAAAATGAGACAGAAGCAGAAAGCACGGCAGAGCTCAGGTATTGGCCCGGATGAGGCAGCCCTAGAGCGGGGTAAGGGGGGGGAGGGGGTGTGTGGATGCTGTGACCAGGGCCTGGAAAGCCCTGGGCTAAAATAAAATAGTGGAGACTTAATAAAAGTATCCGTTCAGACACTTTAAATGCGTTTGACAAGGGCAGGGTCTTCCCCTCTACTGACCCGCATTGTCAATGAAGGGAGAGCTGTTAACGTTGTAGCTAAGGCTTGATTTAAAGCAGCCATAGTTTATCGCATGTTGGATCCCTTCTGCTCTCAGCTATTGTGGAAAGTCAAAGCCCAACTTTTTTTTTTAACTTTTTTTTTAATGTTTTATTTATTTCTAGGAGAGAGAGAGAGACAGCATGAGCAGGGGAGGGTCAGAGAGTGAGGGAGTCACAGACTGAAACAGGCTCCAGGCTCCGAGCCGGCAGTCAGCACAGAGCCCGACGCGGGGCTCGAACCCACGAACCGCGAGATCATGACCTAAGCGAGAGTCGGACGCTTAACCGACTAAGCCACCCAGGCGCCCCAGCCCAACTTTTGAATTTATGGAAACTCACACCATAAATATTCCGCAGCTCTGGGTGGCCCCTCCCCCACCCCCGGCTGGTTCAGAGCCTGGAGTCGGGGGATCAGCCGCACAGTAAGACCGGGGAGGCTTATTCTAACTCAGGGACTCGGGGTACACGGCCCTGCTCCTCCTGCCCTCTGTCTACATCTGCTCTCCTGATCCATAAGCTTCTCGGGTTGGCCTCTCTTCCCTCCCTTAGGGCTCCTCCCCTCTCTCCCTCCTAAATGGCCAAAGTCCCCCGGGCCTCCCCTCTCCCTTTGGGAGCCCCTGCGCAGAGGGCTGTGCATATTCAGCTGCGAAGTCCGAAGTTTCGGGAAGCTCCTCAGCTGTCATCACCTGACAGCCACACTCTGGGGGATTTTTAGCAGCGGATTCCCCGTGGAGGTTGGATTTCACTTCCCTTCCTCTGGAAGGTAATGGATAAGCACTCGTGCCCCGTGGTTCCCGCGCGGAGGTCGCCCGAGGCAAGCTGGGCCGCCCTGAGCTCAGCTTGCTGGGTGCAGGTCCGCCCCGTGCGAAGGCCAAGGCCACGCGGGGCGCCTGCGGGGCTCAGCGCAACGGCCGGCTTCCGGCGGCGGCTCTGGGTGTGCAGATGAGGCCGGGGCCCCGCCGGCGGCCGCACGCGTCCCCGGGGGGAGTTCGCAGACCTGTGGGCTGCATTTTGTCTGGTGGCCTTGAGCCTCCCCTCAGCATCCGGCGCCCCCCCCCGTGCCCTTCAGAACGTTTCCTCCCTGAACTCCAGACATGTTTCTCTCTCCACACCTCTGCCCCGTTTGCCCTCTCGGGGGACGACACGTTTTGTAATCCTAACGGTGAAATGAGCTACAAATATCTTCACTTCCCACAACAGAAACTAACGTGAGAGACAGGCCCTTAGAGCAAGCACTTCAGTCGTANAGGGGAGGGAGAGCCAGAGCCAGACCGCGGTCCCACTGTGGGTGCTCAGCAGCCTGGGTGCAAACCCAGATTCCGTGTCCCAGCCCCATCCCGCCCTAGGCGAGGGCGACAGCACGTGCGTGTGCTCCTGGCCACTAGTGGGCTGTCACGTCACCACACACCTTGTCGCACGGTGAGAGAGAACGCGTAGCACCACCCAGGACCCAGCCCCTTCTATGTGCTGTAAACCTTCTACGGCAGAGGAGAAATGAGAGAGAAACCGAATCCATCTTTTTCTGTCGTTTTCCTGGAAACCCCAACAAACTAGAATCTTCGCTGTCATCCGGCTTCCCGAGATTCACATGATAAGAACTTTTTCATAAACCAAGCAGACCGCTCCCCTGGTTAGACTGGTCTCCTTAGCAAATGCGGGACTGAAGACCCCAACTGGGTCCTCCTGGGAACACCGGCGCCCCCTGGTGTTACCTGGGAACAGAGCCGGCAGGGGTTTCTCCCGCTTCGGGTCAAGGTAGGCAGCAAGGGTATTTCTATACCCGAGTCTCTCGCCACAAAACTGAAGAGGAAACTTTCCCCCAGGCTTCTGGGCTCCTCATTTACGGAGGCTCGTGCGACCCAAGGTCCCATCTGGTTGTAGCTGCTGCAGGTTTGGGACCAGTAAGGCTGAAGTAAGGCTTAGGGAAGACTCCCACTTCCTGCTTAAGCCCTGCCCCCAGCTTTTTAACTGAAGGAGGGGTTGACCTTTGCCCATGTAATTTGACTAAAAGTAGTTCCACCTCCTTTATCAAAAACTCTCACTGCCCTTTGGGACAATTAGGTGGGTGTTTTCCTGGTAGTTCTTCAAGTTCTTTACATTTCATTGGGTCAGCAAGTGTTTACTGACCACCTAGTATGGATACGACAGCTCTTGTCTACATTTAATCTTAATGACACTGAGAAGCAGGTGTTACGGCGCCCATTTTACAGATGAGGAAACAGGCTCAGGGAAACAGCGTATTTTGCTAATGGTCCCTGTCAGTTGAGCTGAGATCCGAACCCTGGTCTCCTAGCCCCTCACACTGTATCACGTTACCCCTCCTCTGTGATTCAGTCTATTCAAATGGGACCACTGGCAACCCTTGAAAAACTGACTCTAACCCCAGTTGTAGAAGCCACAAAACTCATTCCCTCCTCACCAATTTTATCATTCTTTTAAAAATGTTTTAGGCAGGGGAGGGACAGAGAGAGAGAGAGAGAAAGAGAGAGAGAAAGGCAGAGGATCAAATCAGGCTCCATGCTGTCAGTGCAGAGCCCGATGCGGGGCTCAAACCCATGAACCATGAGATCGTGACCTGAGCCAAAGCCTGATGCTTAACCAACCGAGCCACCCAGGTGACCCTCTTTTTTTTTTTTTCACGTTTTAAAGATAGAATTCCCTATGTATATGAAAGAAGATAGTTAAATATGATTTCACATTCTCTCCAGATTCTTAACCGAAAGAGACATTTACGGCCATCCGTGTGATAATGAAACCTTGAGATCTGGCCAGTAAAACATGAAGATGAAGGAAGTGTGAGGTGGGGAAAGAGGAATTAAGGCTAATTTCATAAAAGTGAAGGAAGAATTGGCCGTTTTGATGTTGGGCAAACAGGTCCATGAGAAACAAATGGACAGTGGTTATGGGAAAGTTGTTCTATGTGACTCAAAGTAGATTTTAACCAGCAAACTAATATTTATTGCACATAACATGTGCTAGTCTAGTCAATTTAAGGGGTATTAAAACATTAAGAATGGTTTTTCTTTTTTTCTTTTCAGAGAGAGAGAGAGAGAGAGAGCACATGCGAGTGGGGAGAGAGACAGAGGAAGACAGAGTGGAGCAGTCAGCTCAATGATGAAACTGAATGAAATCTGTCTCCTTCGTTAAATTCGTGCCTAACTATTTTAGTTTTGATGCCATTGTAAATGGGATGTTGTAAACAGGATTGTTTTCTTTTTTCAATAGTCCATTGTTAGTATATATAAATGTAACTGATTTTTGTATATTGAGTTTTGTATCTGAAACCTTATTGAATTATTAGCTCTAGCAGGTTGTTTGTTTATTTATTTTGGGAGAGAGAGCAAGTAAGAAAGGGAGGGGCAGAGAGAGGGGGAGAGAGAATGTCAAGTGGACTTTGTGTCGTCAGCAGAGCCCAACGTGGGGCTCGAACTCATGAACTGTGAGATCATGACCTGAGCTGAAATCAAGAGTCAGATGCTCAACAGACGGAGCCACCCAGGCGTCCCTGTTTGTTTGTTTTTAAGTAGGCTCCACGCCTAGTGTGGAGCACAATGTGAGGCTTGAACTCACCGCCCGAGATCAAGACCTGAGCTGAGATTAAGAGGTGGACACCCAACTGACTGAGCCGCCCAGGTATCCCTCTTACAGGTTTGTTTGTTTGTTTGTTCGTTTGTTTGTTTGGCGGAGTCTTTAGAGTAATAATATGTCATCTACAAACCGAGACAATTTTACTTCTTCCTTTCTTATTTGGATACCTTTGATTTTCTTTTTCTTGCCCAATTGCTCCGGCTGGGACTTCGAATATTACGTTGACTAGAAGTGGCTAGAGGGGGCATCCTTGTCTTATTCCTGATCTTAGGGGAAAAGCTTTCAGTTTCCGCCACTGAGTGTGATGCTAGCTGTGGGGTTGTCATATTTGGCCTTTATTATGTTGAGGTATGTTCCTTATATACCCGATTTGCTGAGAGTTTTCGTGATGAAAGAAATTGAATTTTGTCCAATGATTTCTCTTCATCTATTGGGATGATATACGATTTTTATCTTTCCTTTTGTTATGTGGTATATCACATTGATCGGATACCATTCTGGCATCCCTGGAATAAATCCTACTTGGCGAGAGTGTATTGATTCTTTTAAGGCATTGTTGAATTTAATGCATTGTTGAATTTGCCAACATTTCTAAAGGGTTTTTGCATCTATGTTCATCAGGAATGGTGGCCTTTAATTATCTTTTCTTGTAGGGTTCTTGTCTGGTTTCGGTGTTAGGGTAATGTTGGTATTATAAAATGAGTTTGGAAGTGTTTCCTTGTCTTCTGTTTTTCTGGGAGACTGAGAAGGATTGGTATTAATTCATCTTTAAGTGTTTAGTACAATTTACCAATGAAGCCATCTTCATTATATTTGCTGGGAGGTATTTTTTTTTTTTTAATGTTTATTTTTGAGGGGCGGGGGAGGAACAGAGAGACAGGGACACACAGAATCTGAAGCAGGCTCCAGGCTCTGAGCTGTCAGTAAAGAGCCCGGGGCTGGGCTGGAATTCATGAACCACGAGATCATGACCTGAGCCTGAGCTGAAGTCAGACACTTAACTGATTGAGCCACCCAGGGTGCCCTTGCTGGGAGGTTTTTGAGTACAGATTCAATCTCTTTACTAAAGGTTATTGGTTGTCTTCCAAACCTGTGTGATTACCCATGCTTTTTTCTTCGTGGCTCCCAGGACTTGACGGTATGCCAAAACCTGTCAGCGTCTCAAAGGGGAAAATCATAGTTTGCATCTGGATACAGGCTGATTGGGGGCCAGACCCTGTGGCAGCAGCTGGGAAAGTATATAGTAGGGCTTTTCTGGTAGAAACTGGGAGATGGGCTCTTTTGCCCGCTTCCCTCCCTCCATACCGGACCTAGGTGTGTATCTGTGAAGGTGGGTGCTCTTGAACCCATTAAGAAGCGCTTCATTGTTTGCTACAGTCCTGTGGGATTTGTGAATGCAAGCCCTGTTCGCTTTCAGAACCAGGTGATCTGGGGGGCCTGTCCTTTGGCTGGCATCTGTAAAAGCTGGGGTACCAGCCATGTGTACAGTTCCTTCCAGGGAGGGAGATACCGGTGATCAGGAGTGGGCTAGGAGGAGGAGGCAGAGGCAAGCTGTGTCAGCTATCAGAGCTGGGTGATTTGGCGCCCCATCCCTCAGGCGGCGCCCTTAAAGGCTGGGGCACTAGATGTGTTGACAAGTTCCTTCCGAGGAGATACCAACATCTCGGTTTTATTATTGGAGCCGGTAGGAGGGAGAAAGCTGGGGAAGTGCCCACCAGCTCTTTCAGGCTCCGGGAAGGCTTGCAGTTAACACTTAAATTTGTGCTAATTAGAAGCAAGACCCTGGGGCAGCAGATAGGGAAGTGTGCGCTCAAAAGCTTCGACTGGGTAAGACTCACAGATGAGAGTTTGTGCCTCTTCCCTCTGCTCTGAGCCCCGGGGGATAGCCTCAGCGAGTGCTGGCACGTCTGTTAACCACTGCTTCTTTGTTTGCTGTAGTTGTATAGATGTACTGTTTTCTGTTGAGATGCTATGCAAGCACCAAGTTCTAGCCACCCTTTTGAGTCACTCATCACTGAATTTCTCCCATGTGTATGTAAGCTGTACCTGTTAGCAAACTTCGATTTGTTTTTCTGTTGTTAATCTGCCTTTGTCTAATTTAC
This sequence comes from Crocuta crocuta, assembly GCF_008692635.1. Classification (NCBI taxonomy): domain Eukaryota; kingdom Metazoa; phylum Chordata; class Mammalia; order Carnivora; family Hyaenidae; genus Crocuta; species Crocuta crocuta. Next base: position 5,632,912 of record NW_027528869.1, read on the forward strand.
AGGGTCATACGTGAAGTATCTAAGAGGCCAAGGAAAGAGATTTTTCCCCTCCTCGACACCTGCAAGGTGAACCTGTACGTGGTGGTTAGAATGTCTGAGTGAAGACAAAATAAAAGATTTGAAGTGCTGGTTTGGGGGTCTTGCTATGACCGGAGAGAAGATGGATGATGATGCTTCTGGTACAGAGACCACACCGGCACAGAAGCAGAGGCTAGTTGTGACAGCAGACTTACACTACCTTGACTTTGGCTCCACGCTCCTCATAAACAAGGAGAACCTCATACTTGACGCTAATGTCATCTCTCCAGTCAAAGGAGCCAGTGGTGATAACTTTTGCTTACGCTTGAATCTTGCACTTGGCAGACGGGAACTGGTTCCTCTGCTAGAAGCAATGGGAACCTTGGGAGAAAGACTTAATGTTGACCTTAGTGTAGAATTTGTGATCCTGAAGACAGAATTCTGGCCTCGCTGAGCATTGCCTTGTAGACTGAAGATAGGCGGGCTTTCATGGTCACAGGCTCCCACAGGTGTAAGGATGACATCTGTAATTCACTGAGGCTTTATGAGTGATTAACTCAGCTATGGAATACGTACTTCTTGTTATGCCCATGTTACAGGTGAGGACTTTGAGGCACAGGGAAGCTGAGTAAAAGTGCCTAGTGTAACACAACCGCGTGTGGCCATGTTGGGGTCTGAGGGACCCTAGACCACCAGGCTTCAGAGGTCAGGAACCTAACCACTGAAATCGACTGGCTGCTTAATATTCATTGTGTGGCTCTATCCCTGACCACTGATGCTTTTCAATCATCTTTTTGATTTTCTGGATGCACTTTTACTGCTGTTGGGTTTGGTATATGGAACAACGAGACGACAGGTGGAGGCAAAACCACGAGGATCTTGAGGGGACAGAACGACATTACTGGATACCCATTCAATGGAATGCTGGCACCTTTGGACATTACTTGATTTTACAGCTGTGTACACCTTTGCTTGCTTCTGATGGGGTTATTTGCAACTCGGTAGAGACAAAGGCTGACGTACAGGAGACTGGTGGTAATGCAAAGTGCTCCTTCCATTAAAATGCAGATGGACTCCTGTGGAATGGGGTTGCTGATTGTCCTGTGGATATTGACCTGTTTTTCCAGCCTGCCTCTATTTGTCAATTTATTCCAGCATTTCTTTATTTGTTTTTAATGTTTATTTTTGAGAAAGAGACAGAACATGAGTGGGGGAAGAGCAAAGAGAGGGAGACACAGAATCCGAAGCAGGTTCCGGGCTTTGAGCTGTCAGCACAGAGCCTGCCCGATGCTGGGCTTGAACCCACGAACCGTGAGATCAGGACATAAGCCAAAGTCGGACGTTTAACTGACTGAGCCACCTAGGCCTGCCTGTTCCAGCGTTTCTTAACTGACTATAGATGCATGGCAGTTTGAGTTCTCCTTGGAACTAGTTGTCATATTATACCAGTCCCACCACCCATTCATGAGGTAAATAAAATATTTGACACATTCTTTTGTATTGGTAGGAGTTGACCCACATAAGATTCTCTTGGACCACATTCTAGCCAGGCTCCTCTGAGCCCTTGTTTGACTCGGCCTCAACCTTGGCCTATAAAGACTTGAGTGGAATACTAACATAATCTCCAACAGCACATGGTAGCATCCTTATAATGACCTTAAGCTCGGCTCCCTCGAAGTGGCTGCCCCAGAAAACTCAAGGATCACAAGAGAACTGAGTTTGTTCGAGACAACATCCGAGCCCTGGGCCCCTGTCTGCCAGTGTCTGTTGGAGGATAGGAACCTGACAAACCCAGATAGTTTCACACGGGCCAGCTCTCCTTTCTTGTCATTTTCGCTCTGTTCTGCTTACCGGCTCTCTCCTCCCTCAGTCCCCATTTAAAGTACCCACTCATCCCTGGGCGAATCGAAGCTTAGTTCAGTTCACACTGAACCCTTTTCCCTATAGCAGTGGTATATTGCTGTTTAAAACTCCTTACCACTTTACCGAGGGCCCAGCTTTGTTTATTTTACCTTTGAAAAAAATTATCTCCTAACGGTTAAATCACTTAATTCTCTGCACCTCATGTTCCCTCCAGATTCTTCTTTAATTGTCTAATTGATTGAGAGGCATTGGGATAGAGATCTTGAGGTTCTGGTATTGGTTGTTTTTAATGGCTTAGTTAATAACTCATGTACAAATAATATAGTATAATAAGGGCTCAGGCTGTAGAGGCAGACAGTTTGGAGCTGTATCCCGATTCTGCCTCTTACTGGCTAAGAAGTAGAAGGGAGTGATCTGGAGAAGGAAGCAAAGGGAAGACATTTGATTTTGAGGTCAAAAGGAAGTTCTTGCATGAGCTCTCACTTAAAAAAAATTTTTTTTAATGGTTATTTTTGAAAGAGAGACAGAGTGCAAGTGGGGGAGGGACAGAGAGTGAGAGAAAGACACAGACTCTGAAAGCTCCAGGCTCCGAGTCGTTAGCACAGAGCCTGACACAGGGCTCGAACTCATGAAGCGTGAGATCACAACCTGAGCCAAAGTTGGATACTTAACTGACTGAACCACACAGGTGCCCTCTGTATAGGGGAGCCTGCATGACTCAGTGAGTTAAGCTAAAATTTCAGCTCGGGTCATGATCTCACAGATCAAGTTTGAACCCCGCATCGGGCTCTGTGCTGACAGTGCAGAGCCTGCTCGGGGATCCTCTGTCTCTCTCTCTCTCTCTCTCTCTCAAAATAAACTGATGTTAAAAACAAAAGATGAACACATTTAAAAGGTGTGCAAAAGAGGTGTTAAAAAAGTTATTCTATAACTTGTTAAAATGATAAGGTAGATGATATTCAGGATGAGGTATAGGGGCTGCAGTGAGGTTTTGCAGTAGCGGGGAGGGACATGGGGCTTAGCTCTTAATGTAACCACAAGGCAAAGTAGATGGGGCCAGTGGATAGAAAATTGCCAAGAAGAAGAATCAGGAATAAGGGGGAATCTGACTAATCTGACCTGAAAGGCGCCTTGCTGGAGGCAGGCCAGGGCGGCCAGACATTCCCTGGGGGGTGGCTGGCAAGGAAGAATCTGGCCGGAGATATCAAGGGTGATCTGCTATCCAGAGAGGGAGATTGTGGCTAAACTCACCTGAAAGCATTCCTGCTCAAGCTGGGCTCTGGGAGAGAATGCCCAAGGATGGGGCCCTCCGTGGGCTCAGAGGAGCCTGGCTGAAGTTCAGGCAAGAAGAGAGTCTCTGTCCTTGGCTAGGACAGACAGCAAATACAAAAGAGGGGAACGGGAACGGGCCCGGAGTGAGCATCCATCTCTGCTGAAGTTCTTGAAAATATTAACGACAAAAGAAAGGATTTTTTTTTTTTTTTTTTAAGATTCATTTACAACAACAGAAAGCGGAAAGAAGACTGAACCACTCTGGTTCAGTTGGACTTCTCTCTTGTCTTACCAAGGAAAAGAATCTCAGTTGGCAATGTCTGAGAAAAATTGAAGCTTTCAGTCAAGAGGAGATGGTGGAGGTGTGTCGACCAGGGTGGGGAGACGCGGGGCCAGTGTCGAGTGGCACCTGATGAGTGGAGATGACTTGTGTAGTTTTCCGGGAGCCAGCGTGCCCCCTGAAAGCTCACCTCCGGTGATTCCCTGCAACACCCTAGACCTCATTACTAAAAGGAGGATGTACGAACTGTTAGAATGGGGGCTTCCTTCCGTGTGTTCCCTGAGAGTCCTTCAGGGCAAACTCATCCCATCTCCCAGGGGCCAGGGGGTGTCCTTGATCAAGTGCACATTTGCTCCAGCAAGGTTTTTGACAAAGATGTTCATGAGACATGTGCAAACAAGTTGGAGAATTGCAGTCTAGGTGACACTGTGATTGCAACACTTTGGGGGTATATTTATACTCATTTATACTCAACATGTGTGCTGAGGGAATGAACAGCCTGACCGCTCTGGATTGTTTTCCTTTTTTTTTTTTTTTTTTTAATTAAAGTTGACTTATTTATTTTTGAGAGAGATACACAGTGAGCGGGGGGAGGGGCAGAGAGAGGGAGACAGAGTCTCAAGGAGGTTCCACACTGTCAGCACAGAGTCCCACATAGGGCTCCAACCCAGGAACCACGAGAACATGACCTCAGCCAGAATCAAGAGTCAGACGCTCAACCACCTGAGCCACCGATGTGCCCCTGATGGTTTTCTTTTTCATCTCCTTTTTTCCCTAAGTGTCTGAGCTTGGGCAAATCACTAAGCTTCTCTGGCCTTTCAACATTATGTAAAAAATGCCTCAATCAATGTATGACTACATGAATAATTGGCTCCTATATGCCTGGAATGATATAATTTACCTCTGAGTTCTGTCCTTGATTCTGTTTGACCTTTTTTTTTTTGTGATTGGCTTAGATAATGGCAAGTTTCTAGATGACGCAAAGAGGCAGGAAAGCGTATCAATCAGTTCTGACCCCAGAATCAGACGATCCTGGGGATGAACCTTGGGTCTGTCACTTCCTGATTGGATGTTGAGCAATTTTCTTAACTTCACTAGCCTTGACTTTCTGCTCCCTTAAATGAGCATAATTGTAGCAGCAACAGTCACAAAAGACTTCAGGTAACGACGAAACTGCTAGAGAAGATACTACGTGCAACATATTTAGTTAATGAGTCCTCCACTAACCATTAGGTGCTCATGTTGTATTATTACTAAGCTGGGAATGAGAACATTGGATAACATATCGTGTCTCAAAATTCTTGTAGGGTGAAACTAGGAGCTACAGCCGAGCATCTAAAGGGCTTAACGAACAGCCTGGTGTTTGGGATTCACTAATCAACTGCATGGGAACAGAATGGGAATGACCTGGTTTAAGAGCAGTTATTGTCAAAAGCATTTTAGGGGCTTTTGAAAAAAATGTTTTATTTCTTTCTGAGAGAAAGAGACAGTGTGAGCAGGGGAGGGTCAGAGAGAGAGGGAGACAGAATCTGAAACAGGCTCCAGGCTCTGAGCTGGCTGTCGGCACAGAGCCGGACGCGGGGCTTGAACCCGCTAACTGGGACATCATGACCTGAGCCGAAGTCAGACGCTTAACCGACAGAGCCACCCAGGCGCCCCACATTTTAGGGGCTTTAGGTAACTTCCAGCTCAGTGTGAATCATTGATGTGGTGTGGCGTCTGATGTTGTCTCAGGCTGGGTTAATGGGAATGCAAAAGAAGCTACGGTGTGGCGGTACTGTCACCCTAGTGAGGTAGAGCATGCCTACAGAGCTGTGCTCAGTTCTGCCCTTGTGTTTTTAAAAAATGTTTATTTATGTATTGAGAGAGAGAGAGAGAGAGCGTGAGTGGGGGCAGGGCAGAGAGAGGCAGAGGGAGAATCCTAAACAGGCTCCACGTTGCCTACACAGAGCCCAATGCGGGGGCTCCATCCCATGAACTGGGAGATCTTTACCTGAGCCAAAATCAAGAGTTGGCCGCTCATCGGACTGAGTCACCCAGGAGCCCTGGCCTTGTGTTTTTTACTGAAGAAGTAAAGTAGAAAGCCGGACTATCTGAGTTCAAATCTTTGCTCAATGAACTTGGGCAAGTTACTTAATCTCTCGGTGCCTCTGTTTACTCATCTGTAAAATGAGAATAATAAAACGTGTACTTATCTCACAGGGCTGTTGTGCAGAATCGAAGTAAATACGTAATGCTTCCAAAGGTGTCTGGCTCATAGTAACTGCTATTCTAAGAAGGACACCATCTAAGGACATTGTCAGTGTCCCAAAATGACAGTCAGAATGGTGAGGGGGTGCTGTATCAGTGTGACAGGCAGAATAGTGAATAAATTATCTTCCCCTTGTCCCCTCACCGCCTGTCCCAAACACATACGCCACTCCCTTGATAGGCCAGGGCTTCACAGGTTTGGACTCTTGCCTCAGTCGGAATGCCCAAACTCACACCCTGCTGGGTTTCTAGCACTAGACGTTAGAGATCATTTAGTTTAGGGCCTTTGTTTTATTTTATTTTTATTATTTTTAATTTTTTAATGTTTATTTATTTTTATTATAGTTTCTTGTCATGTTGGTTTCCATATAACACCCAGTGCTCATCCCNCCTCTCCCCAACTATTTTCCCCCTTCCCCTCCCCCATGGTCCTCTGTTAAGTTTCTCTTGTTCCACATATGAGTGAAAACATATGGTATCTGCCTTTCTCTGACTTATTTCGCTCAGCCTAACACCCTCAAGTTCCATTCACACTGCTACACGTGGCCAGATTTCATTCTTTCTCATTGCCATGGAGTATTCCATCGTATAGATAAACCACATCTTCTTGATCCATTTGTCCGCTGATGGACACTTAGGCTGTTTCCATGATTTAGCTATTGTGGAGAGTGCTGCTATGAACATCGGGGTACGTGTGCCCCTGTGCATCAGCACCCCTGTATCCCTCAGGTAAATTCCTAGCAGTGCTATTGCTGGGCCATAGGGGAGTTCTAGTGTTAATTTTTTGAGGAACCTCCACCCTGTTTTCCAGAGGGGCTGCACCAGTTTACATTCCCACCAACAGCGTAGGAGCGTGTAAGGCCTTCATTTTAAATATGTTCAAGGTCAAGTAGGAAGCTGAGAACCAAGGTCCTCAAGCCCATGGCCTCTGCTTGTTTCACTCCCCACCTGCCTCCTTCCCTGCATCTGCTTGTCAAAGGCTTTCAAGCCCCAGCTCAACTCCCACCTCTTCTTAGAAGTCTTTTCAGATCCCCAAGGTGAACTGGTCTATGCTTTCCCCATAGCTACACCACAGCAAGTTCTGAACATTTTTTACAGTACTTATCAGTCTTCTTGGTATTAGAGTTCACCATCCCCGCTTCTGTCTTCACCTTGTTTGCCTAAAGAACAAAGAGACAATTTATTCAACTTTGCATGTGTACTGGGCTCTGCTTACATGAAGGCCATCAGGAAATGCTCATTGCCTTGGTTTTTAAGGTTGTGTAATGTGGACCATTTATCCTAGAAGAGAGAGGACTTAGCAGAATGGAACTGGGTGTCTTGGGGAGGAATGATTAGATTTAGCTTCTTAGCTCAGGAGAACAGAAAAAGGGCCAGGCACTAGAAGTCTCCAGGGGGTGGATCTGATCTATCTGGTTGGGGGGAATTCTTCATGTGATAAGTGTTTATTTATTTTTAATTTTTTTTAAGTTTAAGTTTATTCACTTTGAAAGAGAGAGAGTGTGTGCATGCACTGGGCAGAGGTAGAGAGAGAGGGAGAGAGAGAATTCCAAGCAGGATCTACATTGTCAGTACAGAGCCCAACAGGGGCGTCGATCTCATGAAATGGGAGATCATGACCTGAGCTGAAATCAAGAGTCGATCGCTTAGCCAACTGAGCCACCCAGGCGCCCCATGACCGTCGCTTAATAAGAAGATGGGTGTCTCATGAGAAGTGAGATTCTGTCAGTGAAGTTGTTCAAGCAAAGGTGTCATCAGGATTGGGGATGCGGAAGACGGGAATATAGGATACATTCCTGAGATTCCCTGTTAGCCAGCGGCATTTCAACATCCTGAAAGATCTTGGTGCCGTGTTAGGGTCCAGGTGTAGTTCCAGACACAGCAGATGTGAGGGGTGCCTGGTGCACTAACAGGTTTGAGACCAAGTCCAGCAGACCTGAGTCCGGGCACAGCTGGGTCTCGGCTTGGCTCTCACCAGTCCAGAGTGCAGAAGAGACGGTACCTCCATAAAAAGCCGGCCCCTCTCCCCACTGCCTGTGTTTCTTGCAATATTCCCCCCTCTCACTGTTTCCTGTTCTGCTCATCGCCATCCTGTGCACCTAGAACGTCAGCTTCATGCTGAACTTCACTGCAGTGAAAAGTCCCGAGTGTCTCACAGTTGTGTGCTGAAACCTCTGAGCTTAGCTTCTGGGTTATAGTGATACTCAAACCTTTTTGAACACTTCCACATAAAGGCCCTGAATCTATCTCTCCTAGGCTCTTAAGCTTGGAGCTATAGTTTCTCTATTTCTTCTGGCCGTTCTGTTTCACTTTCAAATTCCGGTCTAGCTATTCCTTTCCTGTTTGGGTCCCAGGCAGACTTCTACAAGCTACTGGCCACGACCTTTCTGTTTTCATGTACTTCTCTGCATCAAGTAGGTACCCCTCTCGTATCGCTCTCAGGCTCCTGTCTAAGACTTCTCCCCAGCCATGGCGTACCCAAGAATTGACCATGGTCTCCCATTGACCCGTCTCCCCCAAGGTCTACCTAGTTTTCTTTACAACACAGTTCTGCTTCCTACCCTTGGCCCTGAGTCTCTCTGACATCTGGCCTCATTCATAAGGTTCTTGCTCAAAGAGTTCAGGTCAGCAGAATAGCTACCATTCGTCAGGCTGGTACATTTGCGATCTCCAAAGTCTCTGCCTTCATAACATTCACTTCTAGGTAATATCAAACTTAAGAGTGGGTTCTATTTCAAAAGTTTTTTTTTTTAATTTTTAGAATTTTACTTATCTATTTATTTAGGGAATGTGAATGAGGGAGGGGCAGAGGGAGAGAAAGAGAGAGAGAGAGAGAGAGAGAGAGAGAATCCTAAGCAGGCTCCATGCTCAGCTCGTAGCTGGATGTGGGGCTTTATCTGTTGACCCTGAGATCATGACTTGAGCTGAAATCAAGAGTCAGATGCTCAACCGACTGAGCCACCCAGGCACCCCTCAAAAGTTCATGGGTAAGGGACTTGTTTATAACTTACCTTTTTTCCTTGCCGTAATGTTCTTCATGGTGATTAGTTTTGCCAGGCCAGTCCCAGAGAACCCATCTAACCTGCAGGCTTAGGCTGAACCACCGGGGCCATAGAATGATTAGGGGTAATAATAGTTGTACAGAATCCAATCACGGAGTAGAACAGTGTTTCTATGGGGAAGTATTTTCAGAGTTCTAACAAGGAATGCTGGGATTCCTTTAACTGCCGACAGTTTGCTCCCACATTAAAAGACAATAAAGCCACTACAACTTAGTGAGGGATTACCATGCACCAGGCAGGGTAAACTCATTATGTGAGCTAAATTATTTCATCCTCACGTCAACACCGATGGAGAGTGGTGTTGGTACTATTAATCCACTTTTGCAGATGAGGGAGTGGAGGCCAAAAGAACTGATCTCAGTGACTTTGGACAGGGATTCTGATAAAGTCAAGTCTGGTGAGTGCTAGGAAAGCCACAGGGATTCCAGAGGACGGAAGGAGTGGGAAGAGAATCAGATGGGGCGGCAGACGAAGTAAAGATTGAGTCAGGGCCAGGGAAGGTGGAGGCCAGTGGCTGTGGACATGCCCAGGCAGATTGGCTCAGTGTAGGATGGTTATAGACAACACGTATTCTCTTCCGCTGTGACACGTCATTATCAAAGAGACCCTCAGACCGTGTTGTGAGGTCCTGGAAACAACAGAGAATAGTCACAGTCTGCCGATGAGAAGGAAGAAATAGGTAGTTTCAGTCCCGGAGGTGATCCCAGATGATGTGGGGGAGCCCTTCATGGCCGCAGCTGTTCGTGGCTCCCTATACCCGTGTCTCTATGTCTTTGTGGTGCCCTCCCTTCACGACTAGGATGATCTGCCCTGATTCTGGGCTACCTTGTGTAACTTGCTTCAGCCCTTACAATGTAAAAGTCAAGACTGAAGCCCAGGCTTGAGGGACTTTTGTCCATTAGAGTTTGCTTTCTTGTGCACTGTGCAGTAGCCATGACAACATGTCCAGGCTCGCCTGGTGAGGATGACAGATACGTGGAATGGAGTCCCAGCTGACACAGAGGAACCCCACCTTGATCAGCCAAGATCAGCCCCCACACATGAATAAGGCCAGCCAAGATCAACAGAGCCACCTGGTGTATATTAGCTGAACCTTGCAGACGTCTGAAAAAATAAGTTTTTCTTTTAACTTAAAAAATTAAACTTTTCATTTTGAGATAAATGTAGATTTACACGCACTCGTAAGAAATAGTAAAGATCCCATAAAAAAAAAAGAAGATCCCAGTTTTCCTCAATGGTAACATCATGCAAAACTACAGTACAGTATCATTACCAGGATATTGACATTCGTAGAGTCAAGATACAAAATACTTTCATCACCATAAGGATCCCTCATGTTGCCATTTATAGCCACATCCCCTTCCCTCTTGCTACTACCCTCTCCGTAACCCCTGGAAACACTAATCTACCTCTGTTTCTATCATTTTGTCATGTCGAGAATGTTATATGAACGAAATCATATAGGATGTAACCATTTGGAATTGGCTTTTTATTCCCTCACTCTGAATATTCACTGGAGATTTACCTATGTTATCACATCTGTCAATAGTTTATTACCTTCTATTGCTGAGTAGAGTGATCCAAGGTGTGGATGTACTACATTTTTTTAACCATTCATCCGTTGACGGACATCTGGATTGTTCCTAGTTTGAAGCTATTATGAATAAGGCTGCTACAAACATCGGTGTACTATTTTTGTGTAAATGTAAGTCTTCATGTCTCTGAAATAAATGCCCAGTGCTCAATTGCCCAAGGCTCAATTAAAAAGAAACCATTTTATGTTACCACCAGCAATATATTAGTAATCCATTTTCTCTGCATCTTTGTTCAGGATTTGGTATTTATTGTCACCACCTTTTATGTTTGCCATACTGGGAGGTATGTAATGATTTCTTACTGTGGTTTCAATGCGTATTTTGCTGATAAGGATGAGAGATACATGGAATGGGGTCCCAGCTGACAACAGAGGAATCCAGCCTTGATCAGCTAAACCCCACACGCATAGTGAGGCCAGCCAAAATCAATAGAGTCACCTGGTCTATATTAGCTGAACCTTGCAGACTTCTGAAAAATAAGTGGCTAATAATGAAGAACATCTTTTCATGTGCTTACCTGTTATCTGTTCTGGTGAAATGTCTCTTTGTGTGTTTTGTCTGTGTTCTAATTGGATTGTTTGCTTTTTTACTCTTGAATTTCGAAAGTTCTTGATACATTCTAGATACTCATCCTTGGTCAGGTATATGGTTTTCACATATTTCTCTCCTACTCTGTACCTTGTCTGGTTATCTTAACAAGGTCTTCCACAGAACAAATGTTTTAAATTTTGATGTAGTCCAATGAATTAGTTTTACCTTTTATGGATCATGTGTTGGGCGTCAAGGCTAAGATCTCTGCCTAGTTCTAGATTCTGAATATTTTCTCCTATTTTTTCTAAATGTTTTATGGTTTTACATTTTACATTTTGAGTTCATTTTTGTATAAGGGGTGAGATTTAGGTTGAGGTTCCTTTTCTGGTCAAGGATGTACAATTGCTCCAGCACCATTTGCTGAAAAGGCTATCTTTTCTCCATTGAATTACTTTTGCATATTGTCAAAAATCAGTTTGGCATATTTGTGTGTACCTATTTTTGGTTTCTCCATTGTGTTCCATTGATCTATGGGTCTGTCACTCCACCGATACCATACAATCTTGATTACTATGGACTAATTCCTTCTACTTTTTTCTTCTTTTAGAAAGAGAGGGTGCAAGTGGAGGAGGGGGGCTGAGAGAGAGAATCTCAAGTAGGCGGGCTCTACACTCAGCGTGGAGCCCAACACAGGGCTTGATCCCAGTGACCCAAGCCAAAATCAAGAGTTGGATGCTCAACCAACTGAGCCGCCCAGGCACTTCTTTTTCTTCTTTTTCAAAATATTTTTTAGCTATTCTAATTCCTTGCCTTTCCATTTAAGTTACAGAATAACTGCCTATATCTACAAAAAAAAATCTTGCTGGGATTTTGATAGGACCTGCATTGTATATGTAAATCAACTTGGGGAAGATTGACATCTATGGTGCATCTTTATCCATGTTCCATATTCCATTTATGTTTATCTATCTTTATCTAAATTATCTATATTATCCCTATATACTTATGTTCATCTATCTTTGTCTACATATCTATATTTCATCTATATTAAATCTTCTAGTCCATGAACACACTATGTCTCTCTATTTAGATTTTAAAAATGTTTTTCGTCAGCATTGTATATATAGTTTTAAGCATAAAAGTCCTATTTCTGTTTTGGTAGATTTACATCTAAGTTGTCATTATTTGGGGGGTGATTGATAAATGGTACTATATTTTCAGTTTTGGTGTCCACATGTCCACTGACAGTATACAGACATAAAATTGGTTTTTGTATGTTTATGTTATATCTTGCAACTTTGCTGAACTTAATAATAGGAGTTTTAAGAAATTTTTTCTTTTTGCTTTGTTTTCTTTTTTCTTATTGCACAGGCTAACACTTTTCAGCACCACATTGAATAAGAGTGATGAGAGTGAATATATTTGTATTATTCCTGATCTTGGGGTGGGGGAAGCATTCAGCCTTTCACCATTAAGTATAATGTTGCTGTAAGATTTTGGTAGATGCTCTTACCAAATTGAGAAATTTCCCTTCTATTCATATTTTTCAGAAAAATTTTTTACCATGATAGATGAAATTTGTCAAATGTCTTTTCTGCATCCATTGACGTGATCATGTAATTTTTCTTCTATAGCTTGTTAATATTACACTGATTAATTTTTGAATATTGAAACAGCCTTCCATCCCTGGAATAAACTCCATTTGGTCATGGTGTATAATTCTTTTTATGTGTTGTTGAATTCTATTTGATAATGTATTTTTTAAGGATTTTGTATCTATAATCAAGAGGAATATTGGCCTGTAGTTTTCTGGCTTTCTGCCTTTGTCTGTTTTTAGGAAGTATTTCTTCCTCTTCTATATTCTGAAGAGATTGTGTAGAATTGGCATTAATTCTTTAAACATTAAGTAGAGTTGTCTAGTGAAACCATCTGGGCCTGGAGATTTCTTTCTTTCTTTCTTTTAAGTTTATTTATTTATTAGAGGGAGAGAGAGAATGGTGAAGGTGCAGAAAGAGAGAGAGAGAGATAGAACCCCATGCAGGCTTCGAACCTATAAACTGGGCCAAAACCAAGAGTTAGACACCCATCCAAATGAACCACCCAGGCACCCCATGAGATTTCTTTCTTTTGAGTTTTAAAATTATGAATTGAATTTCCTTATAGGTTTATGGCTACTCACATAGCTTATTTCGTTTTGGGTGAGTTGTGGTAGAGTGTGTGGTGTGTGTGTGTGTGTGTGTGTGTGTGTGTGTATAGCAATTGGTCTATTTCATCAAAGTTATCACATTTGTGTGTGTAGAATTCCCTTATTATCCTTTTGATGTCTACAGGGTCTATAGTGATATCTCCTATTTTATGCCCAATATTGGTAATTTGCATCTTCTCCCTCTTTTTCTTTGTTAGTCCTGTTAGAAGTTAGTCAATTTCATTGATATTTTCAAAGAACCAATTCTTTTGATTTTCTCCATTGTTTTAAATTTCACTGATTTTTGCCCTTATCTTTATATTTCCTTCCTTCTGCTTGCTTTGAATATATTTTACTTTTTCTTTTCTTTTTTAAGTCCTTGAGGTGGGAGCTTAGATTATTGATTTGAGACTTTTCCTCTTTTCTAATGTATGCATTTAGGCTATACATTTTTTTAGCACTGCTTTGCTGTGCCTCTCCAATTTTAATATGTTACATTTTCATTTTTAACCAGTTAAATGTACTTTTTGATTTCTCTTGAGAGGTGTTTGATCCACAAATTATTTGGTAGTGTGTTGTTTAGTTTCCAAGTATTTAGATATTTTCCTAATATCTTTCTGTTATTAATTTTTTATCTTTGTTCCATTTTTTCACTTTCTTTGAATTCGTTTAAATTTGTTTATGGTCCAATATATAGTGTGTTTTGTATGTGTTCAATGAGCGTTTGAAAAGAATGTGCATTAGAATGTATAATCTGTTGTTGGGTCAGGTGTTCTATAAATGTCAATCGGGACCTACTGGCTAATGGTGTTGGAGAGTTCTTCTGCACCCTTGCTGATATTTACTTTAGTTGTTATATTAATTATTTAGAGATGTTGGAGTCTCCAACTACAGCTTTGGGTTTGTCTATTTCTATGAGTTTTTCTCCACATATTTTGCATCTCTGTTGCTTCATACATACACAGAATTGCTACGACTTCTTAGTGGATTAACTCTTTTATCATTGTAGAAAGTACCTTTCTGTCTCTGGTAATTTTCTTGGCTCTGAAGTCGACTTTATCTGATATTAATATAGCCACTCTTGCTTTCTTTTTATTAACGCCTGAGTGACATATATTTCCCCATCCTTTTACTTTCAATCTGCCTATGTGATTATTCAAAATAGATTTGTTGGAAAGGTCATAGTTTAAAATCCAATCTGCAGTCTCTGTCTTTTAATTGATGTCTTTAAACCAGTTGTATTTAGTGTAATTATTGATATGTTATGGATTAAGGTCTTTTGTTTTTTGTTTTCCATCTGTTCTCTGTTTTTTGTTTCTCTGCTTGCTTTTTTCTGCCTTCTTTTGGCTTAGTTGAACATTTTCCCATTTTGATTTATCTGTGGTATTTTTTGCTTTTTGTTTTTTATTTTTTTAAAGTCTTTATTTATGAGAGAGAGAGTGAGCAGGGTAGAGTAAGAGAGAGAGAGAGAGACACAGAATCCGAAGCAGCCTCCAGGCTCCGAGCTGGCAGCACAGAGCCCGATGAGGGCTTAAACTCATAAGCTGTGAGATCGTGACCTGAGCCAAAGTTGGACACTCAACCCACTGAGGCACCCAGGGGCCCCTATGTGTGTGGTGTTTTTGAATGTATCTCTTTGTATGGCTTTTTTCATGGTTGCTGTAGGTGTTATACTATATATGCACAACTTATTAAAGTCAACTGGCATCATTCTATCAGTTTGGGTGAAGTATAGAAACCTTTCCTTCCTTCACATGTAGTTACCTTCCTTTTTTTTGTAATTGTCTTAAATATTTCCTCTACGTACATTAAGAACTACATCAGTGTTACAAGTTTTGCTTCAACCATCAAACATAATTATGAAACCTCAAAAGGAGAAGGAAAGCCTATTGTATTTGTACATATTTTTGCTTACTCTCTTCTTTGCTTCATGGTGTTCCAAGTTTCCTTCTCTTATTTCCTTTCTGTTTGGAGAATATCCAACATTCTCTTAGGATAGTTTTACCGGTAACACATTTTCTTAGTTTTCCTTCACCCGAGAATATCTTGATTTCTCCTTAATTCCAGAAGGATATTGTTTCTGTATATAGATTTCTGGATTGACAGTTCTATTCTTCCACCAGTTGAAAAATATTTTGCCACCTCCTTTTGGCAACCATGGTTTCTGGTGAGAAATCTGCCATTCCAATTGTTTTGCCTCTGTTTTGCCCTGGCTGATTTCAAGATTTTCCCCTTATTTTCAGCTTTCAGAAGTTTGGCTATGATATGTCTTGGTGTGCATTTCTTTGAATTTGCCTGGTTGATGGTTTGCTCAAATGTTTCTCGGCAAATTTGGCTTATGTGTCTTGGCAAATTTGTGAAACTTTCAGCCATTATTTCTGTGATAATACTGCATTTTATGACTGTATTCTTTCTTCTCTCCTTCTGGGACTCTGATGACATGGGTATTAGATCCTTTGCTATTGTCCATGGGTCCCGGAAGTCTTACATACTCTCCACCACGGTGGACGTGGTTTTATCAACTGTGGGTGATGGTGAAAATCGTGACTCTCCACTGGGCCTCTTCTGATGACACCTCAGCAGGGAAAGGAGAGGCTCCTCTTACTTCCAGGTGGAGAGGGAAGTCCAGGCTCCTCCCATGTTCTGTACCAGGGATTTGTTCAGTCTAAGGAGGTCCACCTTGTTCCCAAATGTCAGGCAGAGATCTGGAGAGACTGAGAGCACCGTTAAATGTGCGACATCACTGTTAAATGGGTCCTGAACAGGCCAATGAGTCCTTGCCTCCTGCTGCACCAATGACCTTGCTGGTGTCTTTTGTTTACACTCATAGCTCAGTTTATCATTCCTGTGGCCACTGGATCCCTCAGTCTGGTGGACCTTACTGAAGGATGTATAGGATGTTTCCATTTTGTGGTGGTGTTAAAAATGCTCCATAAAAAAAAAAACAAAACCAAGAACCTTGAATGTATATAATTGAACACTTGGGCAACTGTACCTGTAGAACAAATCCCTAGAATTAGATTTATTGGATCAAAAGGTATACTTCACAAATCATTCTTAGGAGATAAGCCCTCTGTGCATTAATTTTTTCCCCTATGGTTAGGCTAGATCTTTTTTCTTTGATGTCTCTTAGCTTTTGAAAATGCATTTTCTTTTGTTTAATTATCCTGAGGTTGTTTATACAATTTCGCAATTTGGTTGTCCCCTAGCAATCGCAGTGTTTCTGTAGGCGTTCAACTACTTCTTTAATGCACAAGCCTAGCTCACTTTACCGTGACCCTCCAGATCTTATGATATTGGAAGATCTGAATTTAGTTTTCAAAACCCTATCTCTCTTCGACTTATAGAACACAAACACACCCAGATTTGTCTTGTCTTCTTCCTCCTCATATTTACTTTGGCAAATCCACAGGGACTACCAACCAAATGTGGGTTTTCAGAATAGTATTTGTCAAACTTTTGAAATTTGGCATATGTTTATAAACTTGGTAAGGCATATTCGTACTGGAAGCAGGTGCCACATTCATCATAAGATAGTTATGAGGGTTTTGGGGAAATGTATTATGACACTGGAGGAATTGGAAAATATATATTTAAACTTTAAACACATACATCTGAGCTCCCTCCCCACCTTTTCCTCTCCATCCAGAATTACAGTGAAAAAATAAAATGACACAAACCCACAAGGACAAGGAGAATTGGAGGGGAGACAGGAGTAGAGAAGAGGTGTGGTCACACCTGGGAGGTGAACAGTGTTTTGAAGGATGGTAACTGACTTAGCAGACAGAAATGGCTGAAACCTAAGGGCCTATGGAAAGGAAGATTGATGAGCAGCAAATTTGCTTCCTAGAGCTCCTTGAAGGGTTCTAGAATTGGAGACACTAGGTCACGTGGAAGGAACTGGGGTGAACAATGGAGATGAGAAGGGAGAGAAGGTTTGAAAGATTCCCTAAAGAGACACCTGGGTGCCTCAGTCGGTTAAGCGTCCGACTTTGGCTCAGGTCATGATCTCAGTTTGGAGTTCAAGCCCCATGTTGGGCTCTGTGCTGACAGCTCAGAGCCTGGAGCCTGTTTNCTCCATCATGTTGGAGAAGATCAAAGTGAAACATTACTGGAAAACTCCAATGGTCCCAGAGAAAATACTCACACACGGTGACAGCTGGGAGGGAGGTACGTAGCTTCTAACAACAGAGTGACTTAACACCTGATCAGAATGATATTCCGCCGGCCACACAGCCTTTCCAAACAACTTTTTGGTGTCTCATTTTAAAGCCACGGATCATCAGATTCTTAAGAAGCATCACCAAAATAAGAGATGAATGTGTGTATGTGAGTGTGGGGGGGGGTGGGGGGGACGTCAACACCCTGTACAGGAGCATGTGTGTGTACACACATGTGCATACTGGCATATTTCAATAGCCTAACGATGGAGGCAGCCCAAGTGTCCATTGATGGATGAATGGGTGGACATANAAAAAAAAAAAAAAAAAAAAAAAAAGACATTTAAAAAAAAGAAAGTTTCTCTAAGGATTTATTAGACCTCTGAACCATTATGGGACAACGTCTCTCTAATCCCTAAAGAACAGGGAGTTCCTTCTCTGAAGAACTGACCAATGTCTGTGGCTTGCAGACACGTTAGCTGTCGAGTCCCCTCGGCTCCCACTGTGATGACAGGCTTACTGCTCAGACNGGCAAAAAAATGGAAAGAAACATTATAAGTATCTTTAGAGAGATGAGACGATTTCGCAGCAATGAACCAAGAATGGATGCCATTAAAACAAACGAGCAAAAACAGGGAAATACCAGAAAAAAAGAAAGAGCTCTTAGAAATTAAAATGATTAGGGGCACGTGGTTGGCTCAGTCAGTGGAACATGTGACCCCTGCTCTCTGGGCTGTGAGTTCAAGCGCCGCATTGGGTGTAGAGATTTCTTAAAAATAAAATCTTTCGGAAAAAAAAAAGACATTAAAATGATTACAATAGAAATAAAAAATTCAACAGAGTCTGGGAAATGAAACTGAGGGATTCTTGCATAAAGTAGTAAGAAAACCCCCCGGAAAACAGGATACTAGGTTGGCTCATTCTTCTTTGGCAATCCGCTCTTCTCTTGTCTCTCTTCCATTCCTAGAATTTCCTGTAGTTGGACTGGTCTTCTGACACTTTTCTGGTCAATGGGTCCTAAGTTGAAGTCTGAAGGAGACTTTTAGAAAGGCTTTGGTTTCCTGATACAAATACTAGCCTTTCTGCTGCTTTCCCCGTCCTTTTCATTCCCGCCTGGAATGTAGATGTGAAGCCCGGAACTACAGCAGTTATCTTGTGTGTGAGAGGCCTAGAGAGTCCAGGAGATGTTTGCCTGACATTCTTAAGCCTCTGAAATAATACCAGTCCAACCACCTCTTGACTTCCTGTGTGAGGAAGAAAACCAAACCCTAATGTGTTGAAGCTGTTTAATTGGATATTCTTTTGCTCCTAGCTGAATCATATTCCCTAATGCAGAGAGAAAAATGAAAAAAACTAGAATATTGGGGTGCCTGGGTGGCTCCCTCGGTTTGAGCACCCACCTCTTGATATCGGCTCAGGTGGCTGATATCACCTCTTCTGTTGGTGAGATGGAGCCCTCGTGTCCATCAAGCCCCACTCAGTGAGGAGCTGCTTGGGAGAGAGGGGCCCTCTCTCTGCCCCTCCCCTGCTCATTCTCTCTTTCTCTGTCTCTCAAAATAAATAAACATTAAAAAAAAAACACACACTAGAATATCTGCTCAAGTGTTCCAATATTCAACTGTTAGGAGTATTGGAAAGAGAGAACAGAGATAATGAGTGGAAAAAATTTAGCAGTGGAATAATAGAAGAAAATATCCCAGAACTAAGCTTTCATATCTTGAAACAACACATTAGCCCAAGTCACTAAAAATCACCAGGATGTAGAATGGAAGTACTTCACAGTTTGCTTTCAGATAAATGGAGCAGAGGTCAGGAAAGTGGCTTTACTACAATAAAAGAGCGTATAGTAAAAAGAGTTAGCATTGCATAGATATTCTAAAGGTTTGTCAATAAACGTTAAACCAAAAATGTTGTTTTTTAAGAAGTTAGGAACCTGTGGAAATGCAGTACCTGGGGTATCTGTTCAATAAAATGTTTTAAATTGGGGTGATTGGTTCATGCCTGGAAATTGGCATGTTTTGTTTTAGAATTTGGCTATTTTGAAAGACTGGGCACATGAAATCATACAGACCCGGGTCCCATCCCAGTTGCATGGTGCGTCCAATTCTCTTAACCTCTCTGTGCCTATTTCTTCTTCTGCATGGCTACTTTACAGATTACTGGGGGACTAATGGGATTTCTACATCTAAAACTCCTGATGCAGAGCTGGCATTTCTTAAATATTAATTCCCTATAATGACGTTTCTTAAATTGGGATTCTACCTGTACACACACACCATAGCCTTCCACCCTTCCCTTGCCTTAGTTCATAAGAGCTCGAGAATTACCGAGATTATGAAGATTATCCAGTCTGCTGGTTCCCGACCTGGGATTCCTCAGGCCTGGAGAAGTTGTAACTAGGGTCTGGGACTTACCTTCAATCATCAGAAGCATCCCAGAAATCATACACATCCTGGATATTGGGAAAAGGAGCTATCAAGTGTCTTTGCTTTTGTCTAGGATGTAAACTTGTTGTGGTAACTCTGGTTGCTTTGTGATGATCAGAAGCTCCGGTGGGTGTTTATACATCTAATAACTAAAGACAGAAAAATTATTAGTTAAATTTTTAGAGATGCCATTTGGAAGGCAATATCTTTTTTTTAATGTTTATTTATTTTTGAGAGAGACAGAGAATGAGTGGGGAGGAACAGAGAGAGGAAGCACACAGAATTCGAAGCAGGCTCCGAGCTCTGAGCTGGCAGTGGAGAGAGCCTGACGCGAGGCTTGAACTCGCGAATCATGAGATCGTGACCTGAGCTGAAGTTGGACTCTTAACTGACTGAGCCACCCAGGTACCCCTGGAAGGCAATATCTTTAAAATTCGTGGGATTTATGGGAAAAATAATGAGGAAGGGTAATGATTTTGGGGCAGTGAGGTCCACGTTGATGAACTAACTTGCTCAAGTTCACACAATGGGTTAGCAGCAGTGTCAAGGTTAGAACTGATTTCTCCTGATGCCTCACGGACAGCACATCCCACTACTAACAGAAGCTCTCCAAGACCATCTTATCTTCCCACCGCCCTATGTACGGTGACAGATGTCAATCAGACTTACCGTAGTGATAATGTTGCAAGTATACAAGTATTAAATCTTTATCTTGTACACCTGAAACTAATATAATGTTATATGTAAGTTATACCTCAATTAAAAAAAAATACGGCTTCGGAAACGTGAAACCCAGGACAGTACAGTGTCGAGGGGACCTCAATTGTCCTATGTGCTTGGACCCCAAAAATCACGGGAAGGAAGAAAGCATTCCTGCCAATTTGTCCTGATTTACAGGCACAATCAGAAATTTCTCTCGCTTCCTTGTGTTGATTAGAGAAATTTGTATGTTTGAAGATTTAAAATGCTTGCTTACTTAAGAGAAAGAGAAAATTCTGTTGCTAGCTTCTATTGTTTTTGTGCCTGTGAAAAAAACCAGGTTTTCAGCCAAGGCAAATCAAAGTTGGCTGAAATTCCCACGAGAAAGTAGACCAGGCGTGGGAACTGAGTACTACCTGTCTGGAAGCCAGAGCCTTTGCTAAGCAAGAGAACCAGGAAGAAAACTGTTTGGATAAGCTGTGATCACAAGGTGGCGCTATAGACCCGCCTGTCAAATCCAACCGTTCTTCCAATTCTGGGGAATTTCTCCTGATTTACTGAAGCAGGAAAAAAAACAACAAAAAATACGGGTAGGCCCAATACTTAGGCTTGGAACAGTGGGGCTGAAAGGAGGTGGTTCAAAGCCCCAAATCACTTGCCCTCTTTAACTGTGCGGTAGAGAGTCCGCTTGTGTTCTCTGGGTTCACGGAGTCGATAAGGAGCTGGCTGACACAAGTGCGTGGGGACTCGGGAAGTGACTGGGTCTTTCAGCAAGAAAGGCTGGAGTTACTTTTTGAGGGCAAATCAACTCCAGGAGTAGGGCTCTAACAGTGGCTACCACTTGGGTGGACTCCTTTATGTCTGGCCATCTGACCTTAGGGGAAAGGCAATTTCCATTTCTATACAGGGACCTCATTTCCTTTGTTGCTTCCTTGATTTTATTTTCCTCCCAAGAATTGTGAATTCTCAACCGGTTGGGGCCTGAGAGGAGGGGGTGGATGGAGCTGGAACGAATAATGTCCTTTCTTCCATCCCCCACACCCCCAACTCTATAGAGCATCTAAATCTATCCCTTTCCTCCAAAGGAAAAATGCAAATAGTATATCCATGCCCATTGACATGGTGGATTTCTCTGCTAGTCCTGATTTAAAATATCTTGAAAGCTTGCTTTCAAAGGGCTGCTTTGTATTCAAGGAGAAAATAAAGCCTGTGCCTCCTACCCTAAAGCGCTGCCCAGTCCCACAAGAAACGACCCGGGCTATCTGCCTCCGGTGGCTTGGATTCCAGACCAAGGTGATGGCAATGACCTAATTAAGCTGATAGAGTCTGCTGATTAAGCAATGACTTCACCAGGTCANTGGAAGCGTCTGTGCTCCGGAACAGTGGTGCTCTTCCCTTAGCAGGCACCGTCGCCGCCTAGGGGACTCGTTAACACACACCACGGGGCCTCCTTTCTGGTTTAGTAGGTCTGGGGTGCAGTCAGGAAAATCTGCATTTTGACCAAGTTCCCCAGTGAGGCTGATGCTACCCGGCTGGGACCAAACTTGTAGAGCTGCTTTTTCAGAGCACAGAGCTGGTGGGGGAGAGAGGAGCCGCAGGAAGAAGCGTATGCTGTTACTTGGCTGGACTTTTTCCTGGGGGTCGGGGGTGGTTCTGAAACCTGGCAGCACACTGGAATCCCTTGGGGAGCTTTAGAACAATTCCTGATAACTGGCCCCCAGTTCCGGAGATCTTGATGTAATCGGTTTGGAGGGTGCTTTTGGCCACTGGACAGTCTGAAAGCTCTCTGGGTGTTTCCGATGTGCAGCCCAGGTGAAAAAACCACTGTTCTAGGCTCTCCTCTCATTGCGTTTTACTGTCTAATTCCCAGTAAATGGAAGTACCAGTCATCCATTCTGGAAACTTCCAGCTCTCTCTCACATTTCCCTATCTCTGCCCTCTTTGGGCTGGAACAGTCTTGCATGTCTTTGACTTCCGAACTCCTGTGTTTCCTTCAAAACCCAGTTCAAATATTTCTTTCATGGTGGAGACTTTCTCGGCTTCCCCTGACAGCCATTGCTTTTTTTTCCATCTCCTAAAGTATTTTGCACGCACTTAAATGACAACTTTTATTTCACTGTATTGTAATTATTTACTTTCATAGCTTTCTCCGTCCTTTGTTGGTGTACGGCTCAGGGCGCTTAATAAAACTGTGGTTGAATGAATTCCCTGGTTGGAGATAAGGTTTGAAATGCAAAGGGTCTGGATAAGGAGGTTTGTTTATTTCGATTCTGTTCAGCAAACTGAGTGCCTCCTGCGGCTGAAATTCCGGGGGGTGCCCGGGAGGCAAGGTGAAAAGGGCCGTGACCCTGCCCTTGAGGAATTGCTCTTGAGGTCAGCCTCTCAGGCTAGTTCTGTGCTCCTTAGATTCGGCTCGGGAACAGCCTTCAGAGAGACCGCCTAGAACAGAGGGAACCTGGACATCCCTCTCACACCCTCCGTGGCGCTCACCGTCTCCAGGGTTAAGTGAGTTTCTGGCAGTCTTTCATGAACTTGCCCTCGTCTACCTCTCAGACACACAGTGTGCTGACAGTTTAACGGGTGGCCGGTAGTTCCCAGCACACGTTGTGCTGTTGCCCGTTCACAGGTTTCTGTGCCCCTGAGATGCCCCTCCCATCCTGGCCAAAAATCCTAGTTTGCCTGGCCAACCCCCATGGCCATGACCTAACCCCCAGGCCGAGTGCCTTCTCTTTGTACTCTCTTAGCATTTTATACATATCTTTATCATACTTTTTTAAGTATGTATTTATTTATTGAGAGAGAAATTGAGAGCAAGCAGGGGAAGGGCAGAGAAAGAGGGGGACAGAATCCTAAGCAGGCTTCTCACGCTGCCAGCACAAAGTCGGATGCGCGGCTCAAACTCACAAACCGTCACATCATGACCTGAACCGAGATCAAGAGTCAGATGCTTAACACACTGAGCTACCAGGCGCCCCTATCATA
Organism: Crocuta crocuta; assembly: GCF_008692635.1. Lineage (NCBI taxonomy): Eukaryota > Metazoa > Chordata > Mammalia > Carnivora > Hyaenidae > Crocuta > Crocuta crocuta. Next base: position 5,656,235 of record NW_027528869.1, read on the forward strand.
GTTGTTTTTTCTTTCTTTCTTTCTTTTTTTAAAAATATTTTTATTTATTTCTAGGAGAGAGAGAGAGACAGCGTGCGCAGGGGAGGGCCAGAGAGAGAGGGAGTCACAGACTGAAACAGGCTCCAGGCTCTGAGCTGGCAGTCAGCACAGAGCCCGACGCGGGGCTCGAACCCACGAACCG
>NW_027528869.1:5656557-5669208 GCF_008692635.1 Crocuta crocuta
CCCACAATCACCCCCCAAATCCCCTTCTTTTTTCTTTTTTTTTTTTTTTTTTTTTTAATGAGCTTGGCAAACAGTGAGTTCTTTGTAGGGTTCAGTTGAAGGCAGTGTTTACACACTGATCTCCAATTATATCCTGCCTATGCACCATTCACATGGGTTTAGAATAGGGGGTCACGTTCTCCTGGGGATCAGGATACTGAGGAGGAGAGAGGCGGGGTGTGGTTAGAAACACCTGTACTTGGCACCGGATTCTAATCAGCATCCTGCTCTAAAGTTGAGAGTCTCTGAGTTAGTGTAAGCCAGGCAGTGTGCGAGGTGCTTTTAGATCTTTAAAAAATTTTTTTAAATATTTACTTTCTGAGAGAGAGATGGAACACATGTGTGTGTGAGGGGGGGTGGTGCAGAGAGAGAGGGAGACAGAGTCCGAAGCAGGCTCCAGGTTCCAAGTTGTCACCACAGAGCCTGATGGTGGGTTTGAACTCACGAACTGTGAGATCATGACTTGAGCCAAAGTCAGACGCTTACCTGACTGAGCCACTCACGTGCCCCAAGATCTTAAAAAAATTTTTTTATGTTTATTTTTTTTGAGAGAGAGAGAAAGGAGAGAGAGGAGGAGGAGCAAAGAGAAAGGAAGACACAGAATCCTAAGCAGGCTCCAGGCTCTGACCTGTTAGCACAGAGCCCAACACGGGGCTCAAACCCACAAACTATGAGATCATGACTTGAGCCCAAGTCAGACGCTTAACTCATTGAGCCACCCAGGCGCCCCAAGATCTTCTTTTAAAAGTTTATTTTTGAAAGAGAGAGGGAAGAGAGAGAGAGAGGGAGAGGCAGAGAGAGGGGGGGACAGAAGATCTGAAGCCAGCTCTGTGCTGATAACAGAAAGCCCAATGTGGGGCTTGAACTCAGGAACTGAGCTGTGAGATTATGACCTGAGCTGAAGTCAGAAGCTCAACGGACCGAGCCACCCAGGCGCCCCTGTGCAAGGTGCTTCTGAAGATCATGGACACGACAATCTTCACAATAGTCTTGCCGGGTAGTTATCGTTATCCCCATTTTATGGATGAAGAAACTGAGGTTAAGTTTTGTCCATACCCCAATGCGGGTAAGTGGCAGAAGGACGCAAGGACCAAAGCCATCCTGGTTTTTTTTATTTGTTTCTACACCTCTTTCTCCCATCAGTACTGGGTATTTCTTGAAGGCAGAGGCATGGTCTTCTTGTAGCCCCCGTGCTTGACCCAGGGCCTGGTGTCAGAAGGTGCTCGGGAGACGAGGGCCGAACTGACCTGCGTTACACTCAGCCACGTCTCTCGTTATTGAGCCGCACACAGTGTCTGTGATGACACGTCTGGGTGAGATGCCGCTGTTTCCATCCAGGGGGCCTTCACTGCGCTAAACAACCGATAGTTTGTTCCCACGGATGGTGCCAGAGCCCTGTTTTAATCAATCGTGTGCCTGCTAAAAACCTCGTCGCGATTCAAAACCTTGTCACCTGTAATTTTACAGTTACCTGCTTCCTAGGTTATGAGCTTGATGATACTTTTATCTTCGTTCTCTCCTGCCCTTCTTTTTTCCCGTCCTTGCAGCGCACAGAGCGTTTCCCTGTGTTTTCCTGAGCGGGGCCCTCTTCCCGCCAGGTGCGCACACGGCAGACAGATTTGGAAGCTTGTCTCCTGCCTTCCATACAGATCCACGACAGCACTGTGAACTGGAGCCTCCCTTCCCGGGGGTGGGGGGTGGGGTTGGGGGGTAGATCCTGAGCCAAGTTCATGGGGCTGGCTCCATAAAGCCATGGAAATGGTACCCGGGGGCCGGGCTCCCTGCTTTCCTGGTGAGAGTCCTGTGTGTGCCCGGAAAAATCACCGTGAGCAGCAGCGTGACCACGTAGAACCTGATCTATGAGGCGGTTCCTGTCCCCCGTGCTTGCTCTCTCACTTCATCGCTACCATCCTCTCCTCCATCCTGAAACAGCTTCATCACGGAGTCCCACTTTTATTATTTTATCTCATGGACACGACAGATCTGCGAATTAGGTTGGGTCTAATTCTACGGTCTTGCCATTTGGTCTTGATTTTAGCCTTCTCTTCTTTCCTTTCCGTGTTCCCTCCTGTTCTCCTTTTGGATTCATGAAGTATTTGTTGGTATTCGGTTTTATCTCCTCCGTCTTTTAGTTACAACTGTTTGTTTCATCCAGTGGTTACGGAACGTGTGCGTCTTTAGTGTATCACAGTCTGACTTAAATTAACATGATAAGACTTCATGTGAAATATAAGGATCTTATAACAACATGCTTCCGTTCACCCCTCTCCTGTCCTCTGTGATAATGTTAGTATAAATTTTGTTTCTGCATATATTACAGATCCAGGAACACATTGTCATTATTTTTACTTTAAACAGTCAATGTAGTTTATTTTATTTTTTTAAGTTTATTTATTTATTTAGAGAGAGAGAGCAGGCACACGTGGGTACGTGCATGAGCATTAGGGAGTGGGGGAGGGACAGAGAGAGAGAGAGAGAGAGAAAGAGAGAGAGAAAATCCCAGGCAGGGAGCCCAGAGCAGGGTTCGAACTCATGAACTGTGAGATCATGACCTGAGCCAAAATCAAGAGTCAGTTGCATAACCAAGTGAACCACCCAGGTGCCCTAACCGTCAATGTATTTAAAAAAAATTTTTTAACGTTTATTCATTTTTTGAAAGACAGAGGCAGAGCATGAGTGGGGGAGGGGCAGAGAGAGAGACACACACAGAATCTGAAACAGGCCCTAGGCTCTGAGCTCGAACTCAGGGACTATGAGATCCTGACTGGCGCAGAAGTTGGAGGCTTAACCGACTGAGCCACCCAGGTGTCCCTACAGTCAATGTATTTTAAAGAAATAAAAAACTGAAGACAAAAAAAGTGTTTTATTTCTGCCCCATACAGTTACCATTTTTGGTACTCTTCTTTGTGTGTTACAGATCTGCATTTCTTTCTTTTTTTTTTAATGTTTTATTTATTTCTAGGAGAGAGAGAGAGAGACAGCGTGAGCAGGGGAGGGTCAGGGAGAGAGGGAGTCACAGACCGAAACAGGCTCCAGGCTCCGAGCTGGCAGTCAGCACAGAGCCCGACGCGGGGCTCGAACCCACGAACCGCGAGATCACGACCTAAGCGAAAGTCGGACGCTTAACCGACTAAGCCACCCGGGCGCCCCATAGATCTGCATTTCTGTCTGGTATCATTTCCCTTTGGCCTGAAAAACTCCTTTTCACATTTTTTGTTGTGCAGTTCTGTTAATGATAAATTCTTTCAGCTCTTGTTTATCTAAACATATCTTTATTTTGCCTTCCAATTGTGTTCGTCTTGTTAAAGATACTTTGAGAGCCTTGGATCTTTGGGTTGGTATTTTTCATCATGTTTGGAAGTCATTACTTTTTTTGAAACATTTCTTCTATCCCGATTTCTGTTTGCTTTCCTTCTGAGACCTCAGGTATCCATGTGTCAGATTGGTTAACATTGTCTCACGTGTAATTGAGACCCCTTTTCCCCCCAGTTCTTTTTCTCTGTGTGCTTTAATCTAGTTATAATATTCTGTCTTCAGGTTTACTGATCTTTTTCTTGTGCGGCGTCCAATTGGCTGGAAAGCTTATTGTGGATGATTTCAGTTACTGTCTATTATTAATTTCTGCAGTTCCCGTTTTGCTCTCTTTCGTAGTTTCGGTGCTCTGATAAGATGATCCATCTATTCATTCTTTATGGCCGTTCTTTCCCTTTAAATTCTTGAACGTATTCGTTTCTGTCATTTCAGAGTCCTGCTCTGCTAATTCCATCTGCGTCGCCTCTGGGACTCTTTCTTTCGACTGCTGTGTTTCCTTCTTGTGACACGTCGGACTTCTTTATGACATGTCCAAACTTAGACATTTTATCGTCTTCCTTTCCAGAACGTTGGGTCTGTCTTGGCAAGCAGCTGGTTATTGGTGAGTCAGCTTGTTACTGCTGAGCGTCGGCTTGGACGTTGTTACATGGGTCCAGGGCAGCCCCTCTCCGGGGCGGGTGATCCAGCCACTAAGGTGTGACCCTTTCTGGATCTCAGCCGAATGTCCAGAGCGTTCTTCGTGTTCTCACCACTATGGCTGACGAGAGCACTGGGGTCTCCCCCACTGTGTGGCCTCTGGAATCTGTAAGGGACACAGCACCTATTCTTTCTTGGGCCTTTGCCTCTCCTCCTGCATGTGTGCAGCTCTGTCTGCACCCAAAGACTCAGGTGGTCCCGGTGTGGGTTTCTGGGTTTTTCCTCTGTGTGGCTCTCTCCTCTCTAGGACTCTGCCCAGCGGACTTCAGCCCCTTGCGCAGCCCACATGTTTGGTCATTTTTTTTTTTTTCCCCTTCTCTCGCCTTGGCTTGGGTTCCATCTCCCTGTGCTGTGGCTTGGAAAGCCCCCGCGTAGAAGGCCAGGGTGAACGTGGATTTCACCTCTTTTGTTTTTCTTCCCACAAGGTTCCCATCTTTGTAGCAGCTGTAGTTCAGCGCCTGAAAAGCAGTTGTCTCATATATTTTGCTTCGTTTTATTATTATTTTTAAATATTTATTTATTTTGAGAGAGAGGGAGAGAGGGAATCCTAAGCAGGCTGCACGCTCTCAGCGGCAGAGCCCAACGAGGGGCCAAACCCACAAACTGTGAGATTATGACCTGAGCTGAAATCAAGAGTCAGTCGCTCTACTGACTGAGCCACCCAGGCGCCCATGGTTTTACTGTTGTTTACGGCGAAGGCTAAGTGTGACGTCCCTTATTCTGTCATGAGGATGCCACAACCCACGTTGTAGTTAGGCAGACTTTCCTAGTCTATTTTACAGTGGATGGACCTCAGGCTCAGAGTCCACAAGCACTTTGCTCAGGCTCGCACCAGAACCACCTGGGAAAGGGGTGGCCCTCAGATTGGAGCTCTCGCTCCCGTGTAGGATTCACGACATCACTTCCTCTTTTTGCTTCCCATTTCCCTTTTCCATCGTGTTCCTCTTCAAAGAGAATATCCAGCAGTCTCTTGTGTTCCTCAGTCCTACCATATTTCACCTCGTCTCTCACTTCTGTGGCTCTGAACCTTGCTCTACCTTATCTGGCAAAGTCAACATTTGTAATTCGCACTCTCTCTTTGTGCTTCTCCTTACGCCACAATAGCTAGCCGTGTTTCTTACTTATTTTTGTATTTCCTCAGACTCAAGCACTGTGCTTTCCCGTAGACATCTTTTCATAGATGTTGACTGAGCCAAAAAAGAAATGAGTTTTATTTCATTCATTTTTCCACCCTCTCCCTGACACGCCGTTGAAGACAGGTACTAAGGGGGGCCCGCGGGGTGGGGGGGATGGAGCTGAAGTCCGTAGGTGTCAGAGGGAGGCCTCAGAGCCCTGCCTGCTGCTTCTCCACATGCAGCCTGAGCGTGCTTTTCTGTGGATTCTGGTTTTTGTCTGATGATTCATGCATTTCTTTATTGTTCTTAGCACACTGGGATTAGCCCACTGCCTTTTCTCTTCTCTGATACCTTTTGTCTCCTGGAAGCAGTTCCATAAAGATCCCCTTTATTATCCATTTCAATCATGCCATTAAAATCTATCCTCTCCACTTTACTGTTATTCTTTTTTTTCCCTTGCATTTCTTGCACACTCTAGAATTTTGTATGCAACTTCGTTATTTTTGCCCTTTCTCTTTTCCCCCCGTTTCCTTCTCTGTACAAGCTCTTCTAGAAGCCTCTCTATGATACTTTAAATCCCATCATTTCTATTCCAATTTCTTCATCCTGGTCTCTCTGTTGAGTGCTTCTACTTGAAGGATTCTGGTTTTCTCTTTAAAACCTTTGGTTTCAGCGCCACTTTCCTCGGCACTTCCTCATATCATTTTCTGACACGCGCACCATTGCCATCCTGGGAAGATCAGAGGCCTGCCCTCCCCTTGATCTCTCTTCTTTTGCTTTTAATCTCTTCTTGTCCCGTCAGGAATTGACCCCCTTCTTTATACCTCTGCCAAACTTCTCGTTTTTGAGAAGTGAATTTTGGCTATTACCTTCATAAATAAAAATGGGAGCATCATTCATGGGACATGTCACCATCTCTCTTCTTTTTTGTACATAAGGAATGTCAACTGTACTGGCTCGTTTCCATTTTGGTGACCGGGTAACCAACTGTTGGCGGGTGTGTTTAAATAAACACCTTGAAATCCTATGCTCTCACAACCTGGGTTGTTTGCTGGGGCCCTTATTTTAGCTCTCCCGTTTCATTTTCGTTCTCACGAATCAGTGGAAATCTTCCTTTTCTCCTCCCTCCTCCCACCCATACCCATCTTGTGGTGTTTAGGAAGGGAGTGGTTTTTATATATGGCTTTCCTTTTCAAATTTCTTACAGGGGCTATAAAGATTTATTTTGGGGGGAGGTACGCATGCCCATGAGGTGAATAGTTTGTTTCTTCAGTTCATAAGCATTATCATGTATCATAGATCCAGATTCCAGAAGTCTTTGGAAAATTCCCATTGTACACTATAAACACAAATCTTACTCTTAAAATTGTCTGGGAGGGAAACCCACGGATGCAGGTTTTCTCCATGTTCCTGGAGACTAATCTGCTCCAGACAGATGAGATCCACACTACTTCTCACCCAAACTTATGTCCAGTTTCTCTTTCCCTAGAGTCCTTTAAATGCTAAGTCTTGCCTTCTTTTTAGTGGTGATTTCATGCTTCTACTTTGAATTATTCTTTACCCTGTTTTTGTGAATTTCAGTAGTCGCTGCAGGCTTCTTTTACATTTCTTTTCCTTTGCTTCCTTTTCTCCTGCCCATTCCTCCAGGATCATGGGCGACGAGTTGGCCAAATCTCTTTCTCTGTCACTTTCAATGGCTGTTCCTCCTTCCCTCGTTCCTCTGTCATGCACTTCACAGAACTTTTCCCCTGGAGTCAAGTTTATCCGTGTAGGTACTTTTCTCATCACAAGCTGCCTTCTCCGAGGTATTTCCTCAGTGGACCAGTCACCACACCCCGGCTTCTTCCACTGATTCCCTTTTACTTTTTTGTCACCACCAGCTGAAATCAATCTTCTTTATTTCCCCCATTTCTCCTTAAGCTCTACTAACCCCCTTTCCCTTCTCCTCCAGCCCCAGGTAGCCTCCTTAAATCCATCTGAGCAGATGTACCTACCATGCCTTTCATTCTGCATGAAGCCAGCCCAGGGGGTCCCACCTCCGTGTTTTCATGACCTGTGCCCCGGGCAGGATGTTATCCTCCTTCCCAGGGAGATTCACCAGCTGGTTATGGTTTTATTCTCAACACCTGAGAGTTTGGCTTTGCTTTACACTCTAATGATTTCCTGGGCTTCATCTTTTGTAGGTCTTTATTCTATATCAAAAGCATAGGAAAATATCTCAAGCTTTTCTGATAATAGTTCAATTGCATATTTCCTTAGTTTAAATTCCATAACGGTCAACTGTTATTGGCTCTACCCAGAAGGTTTATACCGCACCAAATCTCATTCACTGAATCATAATGTATTTATGAACAACGTTCTTATAGTATGCTGACCCCTTTGTTTACTAATAAAGTCTCTAAAATAAATCTGATTTCTCTGATGGTCTGAACTTACTTCATACTCACTTTTTTAATAGGACAGGGTATTACCTTTATTTTTAATTTAAATGCAAGTTATTTAACGTACAGTGTAGTCTTGGCTTCAGGAATAGAACCCAGTGATTTCATCTCTCACATATAACACCCGGTGCTCCTCCCAAAAAGTGCCCTCCTTAGTGCCCATCACCCATTTTTCCTGCTCCCCTCAACCCCCAGCTCCATCAATCCTCAGTTTGTTCTCTGTATTTAAGAGTCTCTTATGGTTTGCCTCTCTCTCTGTTTTTATCTTATTTTTCTTTCCCTTCCCCTATGTTCATCTGTTGTGTTTCTCAAATTCCACATATGAGCGAAATCATATGATATCTGTCTTTCTCTGACTTCGTATTTTTTGCTATTTATTTCTAGGAAGGTCTGAAAATCTTTACTTTGGGTTGAAAATGGAAACTCGGGTTCTCTACCACAGGCCTCAGACTGTAGGGGACTTTAGAAAGCATTGCATGGTTGTTACTCCCAGAGTCTGGGCAGTTTGGGGAAATCTATTCTGTCCAATTCCCCATGTTACCTGGATGAAAGATGAGACTTTGGCATATGGTTATGTCCCCCCATATCTGACTCAGAATTTCGTTAAGTTTGGGGGCTTCATCTTTTTCCACCCCTAGACCTGTGGAATTGGGACATCTCCGTCTGTGTTTATGGTTGACTTTGTGGTCGGCAGAAAATGGTGACTATCTAATTGGGGTGGTAAGAAACTCCACATTTCAAACACACGGGGACCTTTCTATGATTGCATCAACACATGTGAGTTATGGCGCCTTCCTGCACTGTCGGCTCTGTTGTTGGGCTTGGGTTTGAAGACACTGATTTTACAAAGCAAATATTCCCGAAGATTCTTATCCTGATCATTCCACTATTCTTGGAGTCTAATGAACACGGATTCCTATTCTGGCTCTTCTGCTTAATAACTGAACAATCTATAATGTCTTCGAGCCTCAGTGTCCTCATCTGTAAAATGTATCTAACGATACCTACTTCACTGAATTGTTCTCAGTTCAGTGAGGGCTTTGGAAAGGCATTGCGATTATGAAGTGCTATGGAAATGGTAGTAATTTGTGCTTCTTTCTGCTCTTCCTTTTGCCTTAACCTCCTTGGTGGGTGGTGGGGATGGGGCATGGGTGGCACGCCAAGACACACAAAAGACAATGATAAAGAATGATTGTAAAAAATAAAGGACCCGGGGCAGGGGAGAAGTCTACCCTGAGGTAGCGAGGACAGCATTGGACAGAAGGGTGAAAACTATGGGTGAAGAAGTGAAGGAAATTTATATGTCAAGTATGTGGAGTGGTGGGTGTCAGCCCTTGTTTTATTGCAGGAGGTGGGAAGGGAATGTACTACACAACTGAGTTTTTAAGTTTATTTTTAATTTAGTTTGAGGGAGAGAGAGAGTGGGTGGGAGAGGGGCAGAGAGAGAGGGAAAGGGAGAGAATCCCAAGCAGGCTCCACTTTCAGCGCAGAGCCCAACATGGGACTTGACCTCATGAACCATGAGATCATGACTCAAGCTGAAAGCAAGAGGGATGCTTAACCAACTGAGCCACCCAGGCACCCCTACTATGCAGCTTTGAAGCTGTATTTTCTTTTGGATTGAAACATTTTCTTTTGGAGAGGCCAGGATAATATTAGGACAATGAAAACAGATGACAAATATAGGCATAGAATTGGGGACAAAAGACGGAAGACTCATGAAGGAAAACTGCTCCCACTTACCAACTTTGCTTAGTACAAACTCTAATTTTCTCTTTGATGTTACATATATTCCCCTTAGTCGCCTAAAGGATGGGCATCAGTCTGAATACAAACTGATGGGCTAACCTAGTGAACTGAAGGGACATGGCTGTTGACCACGGAGCTGTGTCATACTCAGGGGAAGAGCTGTGGAGCTCCGATGTGGGACCCTGCCTGGGGCCCTTGGCTCTCAGGGGTCTGTGTGCGGTTGGGCATCAGAGGAACAAATACGAGTCTGTGTTCTCTCCTATCCCTCTAACGTTGGATATGTCTCCCGACCTCTCTCTGGCCTCAGTTTTATAGGATTATCTAACATTACTACTTACATTGCTTATTACAACACTATGTTAATGTTACTACGAATGGTTTCTGTGATGATTAAATGAAAGGCCTGGTCATCTTTAAAGTGCCACACAAATCTCATTTCTCTATAAAACTTGCATGGAACTTTATGGTTGTAAAGGTGAACCATATTGAGGTAACAGATCAGGAAACCGTAGTCAAAATAGGTTAATTGAGTGGTTCGGCAATGAGTGACAGAGCGGGAATGGAACCCAGGCTCCTGTCTCCCAGGGAAGGGAGTGGAGGAGCTCAGGGGATGGTGCGAGCGTCTTTGAACAGGTGAACAGGTGAGGAGGTTCTACAAGCAAGAGCCAGAAAGGCTGGCCGTAAGGGGCTCTTTGTGCGTGTTGGGCATCGGGTGAGGAGAACAGAAGACAGAATGGAGTCTTTCATAAGTGAGTTACCGCTTGGCCCTCTTCCCAGAATGCCTGCTAAGCCGAAACCGCCCAAGGGAAGGGGCCTTCGTTCGTCCACAAACCCTTAGATATCCTTTCAACAAATGAGTTTGTGTGGACGGTAGGGAACTCTAAGGAGTTGGAGGAGGTGAAGTTTTCCTCCCTCAAGCCAGAAGTGTAGTCAGCGGGACATAGAGGGAGGGGGGCTGGGAGCAAGGCAGAGGGCGTTGCGGCCACAGGGGGCAGCATGATGTGTCCCTGGTGCCACCTGGCTGGACAGAACCGCCCTCTGTGTTAAGGGAAGAGGCTCTTTGATGTCATCTACCATCTCTCCCTTAGCATGTTCTAAAGGCACCTTTTTCCAGGGCTATCGGATGGCTGCTTCCTAACACCCTTTAATAAGCTGCTCCCTGGGAAATGATGGACAGAGACAGGGACATTCTCAGGAAATAGGAAGAGGACGGGCTAACGCCCCCCCCGCCCCCCAGCTTTGTGTTTTCTGTGTGAATCACACAGAGGTTTGGTGTATCCGTTCTAGCGTTTACCCCCATTCCCTCGCTCCCTCCTTCCTGCAGTGTCTGTGGGCATTTTAAGGCCTCCAGTTCTTCAGCCCCTGCTCCCCCCCACCTCCCCCACTTTCCCTTGGACTGTGATGTGCTTCAGGCTCAGAAAGCCCGTAACTTCACCAGAGGCTCACAGTCCATTCGGATACCTGAGTGGACTGTTCTGGTTTCTGCTCTTCCCTTGGGTTCCCAAAGGCTTCCGGAAGTGCTGAACTGGATGGGCTCATCTTAACACCAACAGCCAAAATGTTAATTTCCCCAACTTTGGTGAGTCAGTGGACATCACACCGGCAACTTGAAATTGGCCAGGAGGGGAGTACTTATACCATGGGAGTTGGCAAGTGTTACAAATCAGGGCCTATTTTTTTTTTCCTAGCTAGCTGGTTGTTTAGCTGTTACCAGCACACTATTAGCTAAAAGGAATGCAGGGTTCTGTGGGGGCCTTTGGGGTGGCTTCTATCCAACTTCTGTCTAATTGGCCCTTAGAGCTTCCTGAAAAGATCTAGTGGCCTAATACCCTGATGCAAGGTATCCACGCCCTTCGCTTGTCGTAGCAGAGGGACCCGGTGCTGAGCTCTGCTTTGGGCTCCACAGTGACCAGCCTCCCGCTCCAGGCCTCTACTCTGGCGAGACTAGGGGGAGCTGGTGCAGGGCGGAGGGGCCACGTTCTTTAATGGGACGGCAGGATCAGGCCCGGGGCTCCAAGCCTGCTCGGAACTCCTTGCCAGGACTCTCCCCGTTCCCTTCCTGCTCTCTAAATGGCAACCACACAAGTCCAAGATGTCAAGCTGTCGCTAACTTCCTAACCAAGGCATCTCTCTGGTTTTTGGCAGGTCCCCAGGCATCTGACTCTATGACCTTACTTGTATGTTCAGACCCTGGACGCACTGCCTATAGGCTGTGTTTTCTCCCCCAGCTCCCAAACCTTGCTCGCCCGATCCTTTACCCCAGACTCTTCATTAAAACAAACCACAGCAAAACCCAAACACTAAGAAATCCACCAAACAAGGAACATGACCAAAACCCAAACCAAAACCCTTTCCTTTCCAGAGGAAACCCTGAACATCGTTCTCACCAAACACTGCAGGGGGGGAAGCGAACTTTCTGTCTTCCAGAAAATGGTAGGAACATGCTATTCAGCAAGCACTCAGCACATGAATCACCTACCCTCCCACGACTTCATCTGCACGAAAATAGACACTTCATCTGCTTCCATTCCTAGCCTGCCCAGAAGTCATTATCCTTTGGTGACATCAGAACTGGTTGCTCTGAGGGGCGGTCGCTGGTGAGGGCAGCAGGCAGTGCCAGCTGGGAGGGTGCCCAGGCGCGCCAGTTCTGAAATGTCCCAGGAGGGGAGAGGCTACCAGATGTGACGGTTGGCGAGGTTTGGGTCAGGCTGTGGTCCTTGAGCAGTGGAGGTAAGTTGGTGCTTGAGAGAGTGGGGGGGGCAGCCGAAACCTCGCTTTGCGGGGGGAAAGAGCACAGCACGGGAATCAGATAGATGGATGCTCATCCCCATGCTGCCCTGCCAGCCATGCATCAGAAAGTGCTAGAACTAGACCAGGGAGTGACAAACTGCTGGCCCGAGGGCTTTGCACAGCTGGCGAACTTAAGAACGGCTTTTCCGTCTTTAAATTATTGAAGAAGAAATCACGAAACGGTGGTATTTTCACCATACGTGAAAATTAGGTGAGATTCAAATTTTGGTGTCTGTATAAATAAAGTTTTATTAGAACACAGCTGCATCCATGCTTGTACACATTGTCTACGGCTGCTCTTGGGCTTCATGGCAGAGGCCGGCGGTTTGTGATGGAGACCCTGCTGCATGGCCCCTGAAGCTGAAAGTAGTTGCTTGCTGCCCCTTTGCAGAAAGAGCTTGCCAGTCCCTGGACCAGATGACTCTGGAAGGTCTTTGCCGCTCTTACATTCTAGATACGGTTCTACATTTGCATTTGGGGTCTTCCCCTCCCCCCCCCCCCCCACCCCC
>NW_027528869.1:5669722-5695450 GCF_008692635.1 Crocuta crocuta
CTCTGTCCCACTGCAGAAACTGTTCTCTTTGTGAATTCTCCATCTGTTCCTACCGCTTGCTTGTTGGGGTTGGATTCAGCCCAAGGGAAGCAGTATTCGAGGGGGCTGTGGCTCAAAACCCTGGGCTCGCATGAAAGGTAGGGGGACAGGGAAGAATGAGAGGAAGGTGACACCGGACATGGAACAGAAAACCATTTCTTAGTCATCAGGCTTATATTTTGATCCACCGAAAGTTGAGTCAGTATAGTATTACATTTCCCTTTGTGTATGTGTTTTCTTTACGTTTATTTACTTATTTTTGAGAAAGAGAGAGAGAGCACACAAGCAGGGGAGAGACAGAGAGAGATGGAGAGAGAGAATCCCAAGCAGGCTCTGTGCTGTCAGTGCAGAGCCTGACATGAGGCTCGAACTCATGAACTGTGAGATCATGACCTGAGCCGAGATCAAGAATCAGACGCTTAACAGACCGAGCCACACAGGCACCCGGGAAAGGCCATTGTCTCCTGAGCGCCCTTTCCTCCTCTTCGCCTTCACGCGGTCGACCAGATCAGGAGACACGAGCCTGGGGAGGTCTAGTCCCGCAGCCTGGAGAGGAGCTCTGGAGCAGCCTCTGTCCCTGCAGTGAGAACGGGCCTGTGGCCCAGCGGGTCCCAGGCTCGGACCCCGGCCTTGCTCCTTGGTTCCCACTGCCCCGCGTTCATTGACTGTGTTCTGTGCCCGGTGCCCGTTTCCCGCAGGACAAGCCGCCCCGCTTGGGGCTGTTGCTTTCACCAGAGAAGCCCAGCCCTCGTGGAAAGGATTCCAACTACAACTTGGGGGCATCTCTTACGGAAGTGCTGCTGTCCAGCTCCCTTCGTCAAAGGAAATTAACAGCAACAAAAAACAGCTCAGCATTTTCTCTTTATCTCCTGCAGGTAAGACATCGGGATGGAGGGACTGTGCGAGTGTGCCTGATGGGCGCAGAGCACCCTCACCACCTCCGAAGTGGTAGCCAGGCCACAACACGCAGATCTGAGAGCTGTGTGGACCGATTTTCCATCCAAGAATCCCTCCCCCACCTCATCTGACACGTGACACTGGGCCTCAGGACGCCCCTCCTCAAAAAATGCTCCTCTCTCTGTGATGACTTCCGTCACGGCCTTATCATCCCTGAGCCAGCCTGTCACATACGCCTGGAATTCTCCAGCTGGACGTCTTATTTGTCAGGGTCCTCCACACCTGGCTTGTCCTTTTGGGGACCCCCTTCCAAGAGGCGTCTTCATGTCTCAGGAGGAACACAAGTTTGCCAGAGGTTTGACTTCTGGGCATTTAGCTGTGTGACTTTGGAGAAGTTAAATTCCCTGGGCCTCAGTTTCCTCAGATATCAGAGGACTGTATTGCTTTATAGCACAATTGTGCTGACTAAATGAGATAAATGTGTAATAGGTCCGGCACAAAGTTAGCCCTTACAAATATGGCTTATAATCCACCCCTGCCACATTTGCTTTCCTTTCTGTTATTCTTTAATGCACCTTGCAGAACTTAACACAATATTCGAGATATGGCTTGACTAATGCAGAGCATAGTGGAACCATTTCATCCTTATTTAGGATAACAATCTTTTGTTTTTTTTCAAAGGTAGGTGTCAAAGCCCAAAGTGGAGCCCAACATGGAGCCCAACTTGGGGCCCAACATGGAGCCCAATGCAGGGCTTGAACTCATGACGCTGAGATCATGACCAAGCTGAGATCAAGAATCAGACGCTTAACTGACTGAGCCACCCAGGTACTCCGGCAACAATCTTCCAATGCAGCCTAATGTGCCCTTGGCTTGCATTGCTGTTGTTTGACAGTGTCACTACTGGAAGAACAGTACTGGGTTGGGAGTCAAGACATCTGCATTCTTTTCCGGTTCTTCCATTAATTTTCCCAACAAATGTTTACTGAGCTTTCATCATGTACCGTGCGCTAGGGTGTAGCAATGGAACAGCGGAGAAAACCGCACCCCTGAGAGGGAGCACGTGGTATAAAAAACGATCTAATGTATAATCCAGTGCCAGGGAGGGACAAGAACAGGAAATAAAAACAAACCAAATCAAACAAACAAGAACAAAGCTGGCTAAGGGATTGAAGGACTCTTGACACTAACCAGTTGCAGAGACTGCAGAGCAAAGAGACCGAATCAGCTCTGTTTTCAAATCCTGCTCCAAAGAGCCCCGGGAGCTAGGGAAGGTGCCTTAGGGCTGAACTGTCAGGAGGGGACCCTGGCATCAGACTCTGCCTCTCCCCCTACACAGAGCTCTACCAAAGTGTCTCCATTTAGCCTCTCACTGATGAAGGGCCTTTGGTGGCTCAGTCGATTGGGCGTCTGACTTTGGCTCAGGTCGTTATCTCACCACTTGAGGGTTCGAGCCCCACATCGGGCTCTGTGCTGACAGCTTGGAGCCTGGAGCCTGCTTTGGATTCTCTCTCTCTCTCTCTCTCTACCCCTCCCTCACTCGCACTCTATCTCTCTCTCTCAAAAATGAATAAATGTTTAAAAAATTTTTCTTAAAAAACCTCTCACGGATGAAAATGTTCTATTATTTTTAAAAAGTTCGACATCCTCTGTACTGGAGAGTGTCTGGGTCCACCAGCAGCTTCAAGACTGTGAGAATTGCTACAGTTTTTCCTCATGACCTGCTGCTCAGCCAGATCTCCCTCTTTGTTCCAGTGAGTGGTGTAAAATAGCATTTACATCTATTAGTGTAAATTTTTACCTTCTTAGTTTTGGTCTATTGATCTGGCAGGCCGGGATGATTTTGCAACATTAATTCTAACATCCTACATATTAGTGATACCTCCTGGCTTTGGTTTTTCTGCAAACCTGCTTTATGTGCCTCTTATATCTTCATCCAGGATGTTTACAAAAATGTTGATTAGGATGGAGCCCGGGGCAGAGACCTTTGATTCTTTAATAGACTACCAGGTTGATCTACCCATAATCAATGGCCTTTGAATTTTATATGTTCAAATGGTTATAGATCCATCTGAGTATCACAGCACCCAGCCAGTATCTCCTCTTCCCTCAATGCTATCTCATTTTCTGTATTTATGTAATGGCCACTATCTATCACGGGTTGGGATCGACCTTAGGGAAACGAGATAAATAAGACACCAGGGGCCCACAGAGAGTGGGCAAGATGGAAATACGAGCCAATAATCGCAGCTGTATGATGAAGGGCAGTGTGAACCAGGATGCTGGGAGGAGGTGCTCAGCTTTGTCCGGAAATGTCAGGGGGGTTTTCTCAGTCAAGAAGTCATCTCGGATGATCTCACTCAAAAAAGGTACCCATGAGAAATGTTGTCCAAAGTCACGTGAAATCAAGATAAGTGGCATCGATGGCAGCCTTTTGATCTCGGCTCTCAATAAATGTTTCTTGAATTTGGTTTTTTAAAAAGGGGAGGCATTATCTAATAGGTCAGGGGCAGAGGAAATTGAGGTCGGAGGAGATGGAGCAGCGAGCTAAGGGTCTCAGGGAAGCTGAGTTCAGGGAGCAGCAAGGGGAGCGGAGAGGAGATAACAGCGGCAGGAAAGTCAGGGCCTGTTGAGAAAACGGAGAGCGGGACCGAGGGAGAGAGAAGTTGTTCAACACTTGAGATTTCTTTTATTGTTTATTTATTTATTTTGAAAGAGAGAGAGAGGGGAGAGTGTGCACAAACAGGGGAGGGCCATAGAGAGAGAGAGGGAGAGAGAGAGAATCCCAAATGGGCTCCGTGCTGTCAGTGTGGGGCCCAATGAGGGGCCTGAATCCATGAACCATGAGATTGTGACCTGAGCAGAAATCCAGAGTCGGAGGCTTGAGTGGCAGAGCCACCCAGGCCCCCCAACTACTGGAGATTTTCTATCTTGGGCACCTGGAGCCTTTTGGTGCTATTACCTAGGACTGTGAGGAGGAGTTTGGTTCCCTTTCACAGGCCCTACCAGAGATGTGGTGGAATATATTTTTTCCCATAATCGTTTCCCTGCCAATTCTTTGATTTTAGATTTCCACTGCTAACAGCTGACCTTGCAGGGAGTGGCTTCTCATAGTGCTGGGAGAGGTGGGGGAGCAGTGATTTCCTTTCTCCTTAACAGACGCTTTCCACCCGTCGCGCCCTCTTCAACTTGACCTGGCTGCATCCTCTCTCAGCTTCAGCTTTGGTTTCTGAAATAGGAGGGTTTACCTGTCACCCACTTCTGTTAGGCTTACCGATCCTCACTCTGGTCTGCCAGGGACTTTCCCAGTTTTAATAACAAACGGTCCCGCCCACTACCAGTCCCTTGAGTCCTGGGCAAACCGAGACTGTCTCAATCATCCTAGATGCATGTGAAGTGCTAGGAGGGATTGGTGCGTGCACAGAACGTTCTAGGCAGCATTGGGAGGAAATGCAATTGCTAGAATACAGCATAGCTCTGAGGTCTTATCTGCCCTGACAGAGGCGCATGGAGCCTGGGTGGCCGTAGGGAGGAGCTAGGGTGGCTTAGTGTGCTGTGCGCATCGAGGCCGCCCCAGGGGGGACAGTGCAGGGCAGACTAGAGGGACTTCGAGCACAGCACGGGTGGGCTGCAGATGGTCCAGTCACCTCTCTGCAGGGCTGAGCCAAACCTCCCCCACTTTACTTTCCTGAGCTCTTAACTGAACAGAGAAACTGAATGGAGAAATCCAAGAAGACACAGCAAGGGATCGAGCTGGGCTATCCATCCCTCAGACCACAGCTGCTCATATACAGAAGCTCCCCGGGGGTACTGCGTCCCCCTCAGTTTGCTCCTTGGCACCGGGGGTCACTTACTTCTACAGGAAGCTCAGGAAATAAAATAGCCAGAGCCACAGCCCTCTGTGGAAATGTTGGGTCAATAAACCTGAATGGCTGTGGGTAGCCCGAGACAACGGTGAGCAAAGAAGGCACGGGGCAGCTTTTTACTTCCGCCTTCACCTGCCTTTCCTGCACGAACATGCTCGTTCACTGGGCACCGGGGCAGGACAGTGGAATTCTGCCGCCCTCTCCTTACTTCCTGTATGGAGCCTAAGAAAGGCTTCGGTACATCGAATCCTAAATTTATTGCTCAGGCGAAATCTAGTAGCACCCCTCCCCCTTCCTCCCCCAAAGGTTAAATAGTTCCCACTGGGTGCAAGAAAGGGTTATTGAAAACAGCAGGGTGTTTTTTTTTTTTTTCCTTAACTTCAGCACTTCTGGTAAATCTCTGATCCAGCATCTAGTGGTTAACCACTGATACAGGAAATGACATTTAACGTTTTTATCACTCAGCCAGAAATGGAAGAACAAGGCAAGTCTGTGTTTAGGGAAGATGGATGGTTGCCCACCACCTTCATCTTAAAGGCGTATCATCTCTTTTTCTGACTGCTTTGGCCGTTGGCTGCCCACTTCCCCCTCGGCCTGCTGCCTTGGCTGAAATAAAGCAGGAACGGCCGGAGAATGGTCACAGCCTTGCTGCCTAGGACGGAGATCCAAGCGTTCTCAGCTACTAAAAGGATTCTGAGCCCCAGTTGGTTCCCCTTTTCCAGGAGCCGTTGCACGTGGGGACAGGCAGGCAGGAAATGAGTGTGGACGCCCGGGTCCCAGGCCCTCTGAACGACAGCCTCAGCCCAGGTGGTGGAGCCGGGGCCCGTCGAGTCAAGGTGAGACTTGGAACGGAGCCCCTGTCCTTCGTAACATGGAGGACAGCCGGCAGAGCGTTATTAACCCCCTCTGAGACAATCAGCCAGGCAAAAGTGTCGAACACCACAAACCACAGTGGTGACACTTGGTTTCGCCTGCAGTTTCCCTGGGTCCCTGGGTTCTTCTCCATTTCTTCTTGCCCTTCTGGGATGAGGGAGTTTCAGTGAGGCAGCTAAGGGGGTCCCTTGTAAGAGCACGAATAACAGAAGCAGCAACAACAGTAAGACTAACACCGTTGAGGGGTGCATAGTCTAGATCCATGATCTTTCCATGCTCAAGGTCTAGAGGTGGTAAGTGCTGTAGCCAGCCAGCCAGGGTTTGAAACGGGGGTCTGTCTGTTGCCAAAGCCATTTAATAGTAAGCCTGGTGTCAAGCCCCACCTCCTTGCCCAGCCTCTGCTCCACCCCCTGGGCAGAGACTCAGGACCCTGAGGATTCTAAACGGTTTTTTAAAAATGTTTATTTATGTAAATAAATAAGAGTGGGGGAGGGGCAGAGAGAAAGGGAGACAGAATTCGAAGCAGGTTCCAGGCTCTGAGCTATTAGTACAGACCCCCACGCAGGGCTTGAACTCACGAACTGTGAGATCATGACCTGAGCCGAAGCCGGATGCTTAACTGACTGAGCCACCCAGGCACCCCCAAGAAACCTGAAGATTCTATTTTTTAAAAAATTTTAAAATGTTTATTTAGTTTTGAGGGAGAGAGAGAGAGAGAGAGAGAATGGGGGAGGGACAGAGAGAGAGGGAGACACAGAATCGGAAGCAGGCTCCAGGCCCCGAGCTGTCAGCACAGAGCCTGAGCAGGGCTCGAACCCACGAACTGTGAGATCATGACCTGAGTTGAAGTTGGACACCCAACCAACTGAGCCACCTACGTGCCCCAGGAGCCTGAGGATTTCTAACCACGGTTGCCTTGGTTACGGTGGGAGGGGGAGAATCAGTCAATGGCATTGTTGGCAAAGATGGCTGCATCTCCATATTAATTAGGGCCCCAATTCTCTGATAAAATTCCCCGGGTAGCTTCCTTCCCTTACTAAAAACTAACATGACCCTGTTTTNACATGCTCGTTCACTGGGCACCGGGGCAGGACAGTGGAATTCTGCCGCCCTCTCCTTACTTCCTGTATGGAGCCTAAGAAAGGCTTCGGTACATCGAATCCTAAATTTATTGCTCAGGCGAAATCTAGTAGCACCCCTCCCCCTTCCTCCCCCAAAGGTTAAATAGTTCCCACTGGGTGCAAGAAAGGGTTATTGAAAACAGCAGGGTGTTTTTTTTTTTTTTCCTTAACTTCAGCACTTCTGGTAAATCTCTGATCCAGCATCTAGTGGTTAACCACTGATACAGGAAATGACATTTAACGTTTTTATCACTCAGCCAGAAATGGAAGAACAAGGCAAGTCTGTGTTTAGGGAAGATGGATGGTTGCCCACCACCTTCATCTTAAAGGCGTATCATCTCTTTTTCTGACTGCTTTGGCCGTTGGCTGCCCACTTCCCCCTCGGCCTGCTGCCTTGGCTGAAATAAAGCAGGAACGGCCGGAGAATGGTCACAGCCTTGCTGCCTAGGACGGAGATCCAAGCGTTCTCAGCTACTAAAAGGATTCTGAGCCCCAGTTGGTTCCCCTTTTCCAGGAGCCGTTGCACGTGGGGACAGGCAGGCAGGAAATGAGTGTGGACGCCCGGGTCCCAGGCCCTCTGAACGACAGCCTCAGCCCAGGTGGTGGAGCCGGGGCCCGTCGAGTCAAGGTGAGACTTGGAACGGAGCCCCTGTCCTTCGTAACATGGAGGACAGCCGGCAGAGCGTTATTAACCCCCTCTGAGACAATCAGCCAGGCAAAAGTGTCGAACACCACAAACCACAGTGGTGACACTTGGTTTCGCCTGCAGTTTCCCTGGGTCCCTGGGTTCTTCTCCATTTCTTCTTGCCCTTCTGGGATGAGGGAGTTTCAGTGAGGCAGCTAAGGGGGTCCCTTGTAAGAGCACGAATAACAGAAGCAGCAACAACAGTAAGACTAACACCGTTGAGGGGTGCATAGTCTAGATCCATGATCTTTTCATGCTCAAGGTCTAGAGGTGGTAAGTGCTGTAGCCAGCCAGCCAGGGTTTGAAACGGGGGTCTGTCTGTTGCCAAAGCCATTTAATAGTAAGCCTGGTGTCAAGCCCCACCTCCTTGCCCAGCCTCTGCTCCACCCCCTGGGCAGAGACTCAGGACCCTGAGGATTCTAAACGGTTTTTTAAAAATGTTTATTTATGTAAATAAATAAGAGTGGGGGAGGGGCAGAGAGAAAGGGAGACAGAATTCGAAGCAGGTTCCAGGCTCTGAGCTATTAGTACAGACCCCCACGCAGGGCTTGAACTCACGAACTGTGAGATCATGACCTGAGCCGAAGCCGGATGCTTAACTGACTGAGCCACCCAGGCACCCCCAAGAAACCTGAAGATTCTATTTTTTAAAAAATTTTAAAATGTTTATTTAGTTTTGAGGGAGAGAGAGAGAGAGAGAGAGAATGGGGGAGGGACAGAGAGAGAGGGAGACACAGAATCGGAAGCAGGCTCCAGGCTCTGAGCTGTCAGCACAGAGCCTGAGCAGGGCTCGAACCCACGAACTGTGAGATCATGACCTGAGTTGAAGTTGGACACCCAACCAACTGAGCCACCTACGTGCCCCAGGAGCCTGAGGATTTCTAACCACGGTTGCCTTGGTTACGGTGGGAGGGGGAGAATCAGTCAATGGCATTGTTGGCAAAGATGGCTGCATCTCCATATTAATTAGGGCCCCAATTCTCTGATAAAATTCCCCGGGTAGCTTCCTTCCCTTACTAAAAACTAACATGACCCTGTTTTTATGAAAAGAGTCACTCAGGTGCAAAATTCTCCAGCTCTCTGCTGTCCTCCTGCAGATGCACCTCCATCAACACCAGGAGGCAGAGTGGGACAGTGGGTGAGCTCTGCTCTAGGGGGCAGGAAAGTTGGCCCGGGTGTATGTCATCCACCATGAAACTGACTGCTCTCAGCCAGTCACCTGCATTTCTGCTCTGCGTTTTTCTGGAAGGCTTCTAGGTGAGGGCCACTCACAGGTTCTGGGAGCCCCCGTTTCTCCATCTGGGTACTTGTTGTGAAGAGGTAACGAAAGCTCAAGACCTCGGAAAAGAAAGCTTGTCCACATGCGCGCTGCCCTCTGTGCAGAGAAATACGTTGCTATGTGGCATCAGAGCCTTCCTAACAGGACAGAGTTGTGTATGGGTGGGACACCCTGGGGCCTGTGCCCACAACTCCAGCTGTGTGATTGTGTCCCTCAGTGACCCGAAAGGGCTCATTTTCACCCATGCTCACTCAGGGGTGAGAACCGGGTCCTTCCATCTCTACTTCTCCAAGGCCCCTCCGCAGACCTTTCACCCTGGAGTGATCAGAGATGTTTTCGGGTAACAAACACTGAGCATCCTTTCCTGTGCGGGCCACTGGGGAGCGAACATCAACCTGGAATGTTCTCTGAGCTCAAGGGATTACAGTCCACTTCGTGGTGCCCATCTCTGGCCACCTGCTGGAGTTACATGCAGGAGCTTACAGTACTCCAATGTCCAGACCCACCTGCAGAACTTCTTAAACACTCACATTTTTTATAAGGTCCCTTTGTGATGCTAATGTGCGGAGTAGACAACCACTGATCTAGATGGAGGTACGGGTAAGTTAAACAAATAAACCAACACCGAAACTGCAACCCAGATTGTTACAGGCTCTGATTCTGGTGGATACCGGTTGCTATGGGAGCATGTAGTCAGGGCCCCTTCCTCAGCCCAGAAGGAATTGGGGAGATTTTGTGAAGCAGGAAGCCTCACAGCTCAGATTTCAAGAGCAGGAATTCAGCAGGTGACTCGGGACCGAGGGGCTGGGACGGAGGCGGAGGCGGAGAGGGGAGGCTTAGAGGATTTGCAGGGAGAGTGAGAAGCATTTTCCAGGTCCAGGAGTGAGAAAGAACAAGTCGCTCATGTGGGATTGCAAGTAGTTCAACACGGCTGGAGAAAGCCAGGTGGGAAGCCCAGGGATAAAGTGAGAGATGTGGCCAGGGCCAGCGTGTGAAGGGTATCACACGCTGCTGTGAAGGCAACATGAGAAACTTTGCACTTGATCCTGAGGGAGGAAGGGAACGAACGAAGAGTTCCAATCAGAGAAGGGGCTGTGATCCATCTTGCACAGAAACCAGATAGGAGAACCAGTTGCGGTTGTGTGAGCACCAGAATCCGGTCCTGTGAAATCCAGATAGGAAGGTAGCCAGACGGAGGTGGGGAGGAAGTTAGAATTAGCTTCATGGACGGCTTCCTGAACTACGTTAGCGGTTACAGGGATAGCAGGAGGTGGGTGGATTTGAGAGATATTACAACACAGAATCGTTTCCATGTGGAGAGTCAAGTGAGACAGAAGTCGAGGATAACTTCCAGGTTTTTGTCAAGGGCAAGGGGTAGAGGGTGCTGTTCCTGGGCTGGCCGTTTGGAGGCTCTCTGGGCGAGTGAGTGATTGTCTGCCAGCGGCTCACGCAGAGTCTTGGAAGCTCTTCAGGGCTGGATGGGTCTCTCCTGTTCTTGGGGTCTCTGGGGTCTTCTCAAATCTCCCACCTTTCTGGAAGCATCAGGGGAGGGTGTACATCTAGGTGGAAAGATTAGTCCGTTTATTGAATTCTTCCTAGCTTGCCTGCCTATTCAGGTTCTGCTGTACCCTGTCTCCCTCACTCTCCCCCACCCCCCACCCCCACATACTCAAGGCAACTATAGATCAACCGCACATATTGACAGAATTTTGAAGACAAACAATAATAACCAATTTCCATTTTCTGTGACCTATGATCTCATCTCCATTTTCTCGTTTGAGTGAAAACTTCTGACCCCCCTACTCCCCCCCATTGACCCATGTAAGAAATCTTTTAATGACCCAAAGCAGCTAAAAATATCCTTTATGATCCTGGTCCCCGCAGGCTCCCTATAGACTCGATGTCTTCTTTCTCTCTCAGAAACGTGTCCCCTCACATGTGTTAAGAAAGACTCTGATGTCTTTCTTAACACATGTGATTCTGTGTCTCTACTCCTTCCAACCCACCGACGCTGCCCTCTCTTCCCGGCTTGGTGGGCTGTCTCGCTCAGCTTGGGTTGCTCTAACAAATGACCATAGACTGGGTGGCTTACACAACGAACATTTATTATTCACTGTTCTCTAAGTGCATTCTGGGATCCTTTTAATAAGATGCTAATCCCGTTCACGGCAGCTCCACGTTCATGACCTAATTACCTCTCAAAGGCCCCACCTCCTCATACCATCACATTGGGGGTTAGGATTTCAACATGGGAATTTTGGGGGGACACGTATACTTAATGCAGATTATACCTTTCCTCCTGTGACCACTCCTTTTGCTTATCTTTCTTCTGATCTCCCTCCGTATGCCTCCACTATCCACTTTCCTTGCCTTTTCTGGGCGGCTTCTTTTCTTTTCTTACCTGCCATCCTGTTATTCCACAAATACATCAGGAAGTTCTGCAAAGATGTCAAAGTCAGATCCTCTGACTTTGGTCTTGATTATTAGGGCTGCTTAGTGTTAAATATGACAGCATAAGGCAAATGGTAAATCGCCAAATTTATGTGAAATGATGATAACAGGAAGAGACTTGGAAAGTGTCTGCTTGTTTAAAGAATTAGAGACAGAGGATGAAGAATCTTGAGATTATATCCTCCAGCTCTCCTGAAAGCCCAGAATCTACTGAGCTGCTCTTTCATAATTCAGATTCTAAAGTGAGATGAAACACTGGAAGATTCATGTCAAGTTTGGTTGCCCATCCCTGCTCTTCTCATCTTTCATAAAAAAACTTGTCCCGCAGACCACATGAATCTCTGTTTGTTTGTTTTCTTCTGTTGTCCCCTACTTAGAATTCTTCAATCCAACACACATTCATTATTTTATTATATTCATTCATCCACTGATTCACTCACCCTATAGTTATGGAGTCTTACTTTGTTGACGGACTATATACCAAGTACCAGAGATCCAACAGTGAGCAACACCAGATAGGATTCATGCCCTCATGAACTTACATCTTAAGGTTGAGCGGGGTGGGGGCGGGAGGGTGGAGAAACACAGGAAAATAGTCACACAAATAGCTGTTAATTGCTGGTTTGTGCTGAGTGCTGGGAATGAGGAGAGTTGATGTAGGAAGACTTCCCTGAGGAAGTGGTGTTTCTACTCAGATCTGGGGGATGAGGTGGGGTTAATTAGGTGAGGTAGGGGGCTTCAGGCAGAGGCAAAGATGTGGGGATTGAAGGTGGAGGGTGGTAGGGAATATTGCGATGGGCAGACTGTGTGGGCTTTGCAGTATGCTGAGGACTGTTTTTGTTTTTGACTTGAAAGGAGTGGAAATCTTCAGAAGTATTTTAATCAAAATGGTGTGAGGTTTGCAAAATGGTGAAAAGAAATCATGGGCCCATTCTTTGTATTTTTTTTAATGTTTATTCATTTTTGAGACAGAGACAGCATGAGTGAAGGAGGGGCAGAGAAAGAGGGAGACACAGAACCTGAAGCAGCTCCAGACTCTGAGCTGTCAGCACAGAGCCCGATGTGGGGCTTGAACCCGCAGACCGCAAGATCATGGCCTGAGTCAAAGTCAGATGCTCAACTGCTTGAACCACCCAGGCGCCCCTCAACCTCTATCTTCAAGAACTCTTGGTTTATGGAAGGAATCAAATTCATGAACCAGGATGAAACAGTGGGTTCAATACCTTGATACAATTATAGGCCTAGTGCTCTGGAAGCATAAGGAAGTAAGGTATTTTTGTGGGTGAGGAGTGGTCAGAGAAAGCTTCAGAAAGGAGGCAATGATTAAGCTGTTGAAAGACAGTAGATTTCTAGGTGATGAGTTATGGGAAAGGGTGTGGAGGCAGGGGGAAGCAGCACATTTTGGGAAGAAGACATTGCACATTCAAATACAAAGAGAGAGAGATACAAGGTTTGCACGAAGACCAGTCAGGTGACTGGAACCAGGAGGGGGTGGGACCAAGACGCTCTAGGGGTCATCGGGTGTATCTAGCAATATCCCATCTCTCTTTCCTTCTGGGCATATGATAGCCTTGCACTTTCCACCAGGCTTGGGTTTAGATGCGGCCGATGAAAGTAAACAGGAATGTCTGTTACTTCCAGGTGGAAGATTTGAAAGCAAGGGCCTTTTTTGCCACATTCTCTTTTTCTTTGGCCATGAACAATATTCCAGAGAGTAGGTGCTTTGTTAGACTGTGTCCTAAATGAAACCAATGATGATGGGGGTAGAGCCACCAGCTGATCCTCCAGGAACACAAGGATGAGCGAGGGACAAACCTCTGTTGTGGGCCACTGGGATTTGTGGGCCATTTGCTACTGCACCATGACCTAGTTTATCCTAACTGATGTGGGGGCCTTTCAAGAACTGAAGGGTCTGAGATTTTAAATTGAATGTAGGCTAACAGCTACTATGTCACAGTTACATGATTGTTGGCAGAAGATGTAAGATTCCAGAGGGAGAGGTCAAGGATTTTGCTTCTCGCAGTACAGTCAGAATCATGACCTTCATTATTATAATGGCTTTCCTCGTTCCCCAAGTCCCACTGTGGCAATGCAGAGTGGCCCAGATGGATGCTACACTCCGTGGGTTTGAGGAACCCCAGCTTAGGAAACCCCAATCTCTTATAATGGACTGCAAGCCAACCTACCGAACCTTTGTCCTGGAGGGAGAGAATTATCTTTCTTGTACTAAAAAAAGCAAACAAACCTTCTCTCCACCCTGGATGGAGTCACTATCTCTGTTTTGCCAAGCTGCTCATGACCCGAGCATTCTTGAAAAGATACCTGGAACAAAATTGGTGAGCACCTCTGCTTGCACAAAATGTAAGAGGCCCATGGAGAATTGTCTCCCAACAATATCTTTCGGTAAGTGGAGGAAAATGAATTTTGGAAGACATTTGGGGCTCAGTTAGGAAGGATTTGGTGGACTATGTCAAGGAGGTTGGACTTTGCCTAGTAGGCAATGAGGAACCATCAAAGGTTCTAAAATGAGACTAGAGGATGGATTGATGAAGGAGAATACTAGAATTAGGAGAAAGGTTAGGGTTAACCATGTGGGTTGGGGAATCTTAACATCTGAAGGGAGTGAAAGCCATGAGATTGACCTCCTCTACTTGGATAAATTCTATAATCTTCAAAGCTCAGATCAAAGGACATCTTACTTAGTAGTTTAAAAGAATTACTTTTTATTATTTTTTTTTTTTACTTTAGAAAAGTGTTTAATTTTGAGAAAGAGAGAAAGAGTGTAAGCAGGGGAGGGGCAGAGAGAGAGACACACACAGAATCTGCAGCAAGTTCCAGGCTCTGACCATCAGCACAGAGTGCAGCTCAGAGCTCGAACTCACAAATCGTGAGATCATGACCTGAGCCGAAGTCCAATGCTCAACTGACTGAGCCACCCGGAAAACCCCAAAGAATTATTTTTTAAAAGCAGAAGTTTTTTGTCAAAGGAGTTGAATGCAGACTTCCAACCAATAAGACAGATGCAAGAAGATGTACTTTGGCTAAAGCAATAACGGCAGCCCGGAGCCCTGCCCCTTAACCCCCCACCCCTCACTGTCCCAGCAGACACCCAGG
Source organism: Crocuta crocuta (assembly GCF_008692635.1). NCBI lineage: Eukaryota > Metazoa > Chordata > Mammalia > Carnivora > Hyaenidae > Crocuta > Crocuta crocuta. The sequence goes on from NW_027528869.1 coordinate 5,684,048, forward strand.
GACTCCTCTCTGGGGCCCTTGGGAGCCACAAACCACACTTTGAATCCACTTTGCTTCTCCCAGTTGGCCCAGGCAAGATTAATTGCTCCTTCCTGTCTGTTCTCTGAACAGTTTGATCTTATCGCCAGAGAGCATTTATCGCCTTGACACATGTTTGGGGAAAGCATCCTTCCTCCTCATCTCTGTATTTCTTAGCACCCAGGGCAGTGTCCCTCCCATGGGAAGCCTCTTCACCAACGTGTGCTGAATAAAATTGGATTAATGCGAAAAACAAATCAATGAAACAAATAAATATAGAACTACATGTTTTGGTAAAGCTTTGGATTTTATTTTATTAAGAATTTTTTAAATGTTTATTTATTTTGGAGAGAGAGCGTGAGTGTGAACAGGGGAGGAGCAGAGAGACACAGAATCTGAAGCAGGCTCCAGGCTCTGAGCTGTCAGCACAGAGCCCGATGTGGGGCTTGAACTCACAAACCTCAAGATCATGACCTGAGGGTGAAGTTAGATGCTTAACCGACTGAGACACCCAGCCGCTCCAAGCTTTGCATTTTAAATTTAACAAAATATGAGAGACAATTCCAGAGATCCAACCATGGGCAACCAAGAGCCAAAGGATTAGTGAAATAAAAGGATCACTCTTTCTGTAGCGAAACAATTTTAGCTTTAGTTTGTTTGAGTTTGTCTAATGTACCAACGAATGCCTATTCAAGGCACAAGGAACTTGTTCTTAGAAAAGAGGCCGTAGTCCAAACAAATAACATCCTCCAAATTAGACTGAGCAGATCGCCATGCCCTCTCCCAGCATGGAAATCCACCCAGTCACCTGTGCTTTCAACAGGCAGGAGGGGAGTCCTGTGCTCACTCTGTTCAAACACACACAGCAGAATATATACTTTTGAAAAAACTGAATACTTAAAAAAACAGTTGATCTGTTCTATCTAGCTTTTCTATCTGTAGAGTTCATAGGTGATTTGATGGAAACGGCAGTCCCTGGAATCCGGGTGCTCTGCATCTCGTGGGCTTTATATCTGTTAGTGAACAGATCTTTATGACCTTCAGGCAGAATTTCCCTTCTACTACACTTTGGTTCTGTCCTGGCCACTCTCTGTCTGTCTGTCTGTCTGTCTGTCTGTCTGTCTGAAAAAAGGGGCAGTCCCCAGTTCGCCTAAGGAGGGAGGGAGGGGGCGCCCAGGTGGCTCAGTTAAGCGTCTGACTTTTGATTTCCGCTCAGGTCATGATCTCATGGTTCGTGACTTTGAGCGCCATCAGGCTCTGCGCTGACAGCATGGAGCCTGCTTGGGAGTCTCTCTCTCAAAATAAATAAATAAACATTAAAAAAAAAAAAAAAAAGAAGGAAGGAAGGAAAACCCCAAGGTCCAGGGATTGTAGGGTTGAAACTCTGATAATTTTTAGAGTAGATTTTAAGTAAAAGAATGCAAAATTAGAAATGAAAAGTGAATATATTTTTGTAGAATGAAAACAGAAATGATCACAATATTTTCGTTAACTATGGGACATGTCTTTATAATTTTGTTTAAACATTTATTTTAGCTATATACTCTTTGTGTTTTCAAATGACAGCAATTTTGTGATATTTTCTTTTTTTTAATGTTTTATTTATTTATTTAGAGAGAAAGATAGAGACAGCGTGAGCAGGGGAGGGGCAGAGAGAGAGGGAGACACAGAATCTGAAACAGGCTCCAGGCTCTGAGCTGGCTGTCAGCACAGAGCCTGACGTGGGGCTCGAACCCACGAACCGCGAGATCATGACCTGAGCTGAAGTCCGACGCTTAACCGACTGAGCCATCCAGGCCCATTTTTGTGTTATTTTATATAGAGAGAATAGAAAGATTATTCAGTCTTTGATCTAGCACAGCTGATGAAAAAATTTATTTTTATTACTGATAACTTAGAAACGTTTCTTCCAGCATCACAATCTGTGATTGGTTTTGCCGAGAAAATGTTTAGCATTGTCCAAGTTGGCAAACCACTATCATGTTTGTTTCAGATAGGAGCTGGAAGATTTCAGGGCACTTGAGATTTTCTCGTAAATTTCTATCCTACTCTTTGAATTGATGACATCTGTATCCTCATTTTCCTGGTACATTATGAATTTTATGTCATTGTATTCCATGCCAGTATTTTGTGTGAAATCAGCAAGAAATTGAAATCTTTTCTCAACGCATTCCTATGATTCACTTCTCCTCATTAATTGGATTATCAAATGATCCAAGAGCTTATGACTTATCATGACGTCTACTTGAAATGTATCCCTTCTCTTCCTCCTATTGAATTACTGCCTTTGGTATGGTCTAATTTTATTTATTTACTTTTTGTTACAATTTGCTTCTTGATATTAGGATAATATCTATTGATTTTATTACTCATCTTTATTGTTTTCATTTTACATTGCATTATTGTTTTAATCTGAATATTCTCATAGTTCTTTAATAAATAGACATTAAACTTAAATCATAAGGCTATAATTTCTCTTTTTTTTTTTTTACATTATTACAAAACATCTTTGGATGTTGGAGGGAGAGAGGAAACAAGTTGGATTGTGACCTTAACCTAGCACCCAGACTGAGCCACCATGGGCCGTGGGAGGTCTAGGTGAGGGCAGGTAGAGTTCAGTGGGTATTCCTTGGGAACACAAAGACTTGGTGGAGGTGGGGGCGGTTGTTTTGAGTTGCAATTGCTAGTAACTTGTCAAAGCAACCCAAGGAAAGGAAATATCAGGATGGGAAACCAAGCTGAGGATGACCAAATCAGAACAGAAGCAAGGCAGATTCCCCTTAGAGAGTAACAAGGATGCTTTTTTAAAAATGCTTATTTATTTTTGAGAGAAAGAGAGACAGAGTACGAGTGGGGAAAAGCAGAGAGAGAGGGAGACACAGAATCTGAAGCTGGCTCCAGTCTCTGAGCTGTCAGCACGGAGCCTGACACAGGGTTTGAACTCACAAACCGCGAGATCATGACCTGAACCACACAGGCACCCCATGAAATGCTTTGAACAGGAAGAAAACTATAGAAAAGGCTGGCTGGTCAGGAGATTGTGGAGAAATACTAGAGGCCATAAGTGGATGGTTAGGCTGGAGTATATTCAGGATCGGAGTGGGACTGGGATCCCTCCAGCCCGTGTGGGGCTGATGGCCTTGCAAATAGTGTGGTCTTACTGATGGCGTGTGAGGTTCTTCTCTGGGAGGCCCTGGTAAGGGAAGATTCCTTACGTCTTCGCAAGGCCATGAATAATGGGGAATCGTAGCTTCTCCCTTGGCTGCTAATGGGCTGGGTTTTTCTTTTTCTTTAAAGAAAATTTTTTTTTACATTTATTTATTATGGAGAGACAGAGAGAGACAGAGTGGGAATGGGGGAGGGGCAGAGAGAGAAGAAGACACAGAATCCGAAGCAGGCTCCAGGCTCTGAGCTGTCAGCACAGAGCCCAACGCGGGACTCGAATCCACGAACCCTGAGATCATGACCTGAGCTGAAGTCGGACACTCAACCGACTGAGCCACCCAGACGCCCCTGGGCTGGGTTTTTCTAAGACAGATAGAAATATTTTGAAAAGAGGTAACATTGTATAATTGGCCATGAATTCTGGAGTCAGAAAGACCTGGGTTTGAATCCTGGCCATGTAACTTCTTATCCGTTAATTCCTCCTCTGCAAAAATGGGGATGATAGTACACATTTTGGGGATAGATATTACATAAATCATATAAATAATATGATAAATCATATGAGGGCAAGCACAATAAGTTCCATAGTTGGATAATTCAGAATATATGTGATTGTCAAAAGTGTTACAAAATCTGATATATTTTAATACTTTTGCTGTATTTTCGTCAATTATTATTTCCCAAATGAAAAGAATCACATAAGAATGACTTAGACAGGTCTTAGAATTCTGAATTTCTACTTTGACCTGTTTACTTGTACTGCCAATGCTGTGTTACACTCACACACACACATGCGCGCACATGTGTGCATGTGTGTGCATAAGCACACTTAATGGACATCATCAAAAAATAGAGCCAGGGTCCCTGACCTAATTTTGGAGTTTAAAGAAAATCTGAGTTCTGATCCCTTCAACTTATTATTTTTTTTACAAGTATATATATCTTACTGATGTAAGATTCCTGATTTTGGAAAGGAGTGTGTTTTATTTTTATTGTTTAAAATTTTTTTTTAAATGTTTTATTTATTTCTGAGAGAGAGATAGCATGAGCAGGGGAGGGTCAGAGAGAGAAGGAGACACAGAATCTGTAACAGGCTCCAGGCTCTGAGCTAGCTGTTAGCCCAGAGCCTTACGTGGGGCTCGAACCCATGAACCGTAAGATCATGACCTGAGCCAAAATCGGCTGCCCAATGGACTGAGTCACCCAGGTGCCCCAAAAGGAGTCTGTTTTAATGCTTGGTGTATTGATGCTCATTGGCTATGATTTCTCAGATTGTTTTGTTAATATTTCTTTATTTTCCTTTATGTCATTATTTGGATTTATTGTTATTATTATTTTTTGATGTGCTCTCCTATAATGCAATCACAAGTTCAGATGCAAGACATCACCCAAAGCACGTTCTGTGGGGATTTAAGCCAGTAAGACACATTGGAACCTTTGTCCTTTTGTGTATCCTCACCGCCCGCCTTTCTAATGCATGTGAGATTTAAGGTCTGTTTGCAATCATCTCTCCTTGAGAAAGTAAAGAAAAGGGAACATAAGTACCTGTTTGGGAGATTAGACCAGGTTGCATTAGACCAGGAATTTCCCACAAAACATTCTTCGACTTTTGTCCCTGGAGAAAGGTGAAGGAAAAGCCACACTGGTCATGTTTGGTGTTGATATGAAGTTCAGTTTGGTTTTGAAATCAGTAAGGACTCATTTCTCAGAAATTTAGTCCTACTTACGAAGACCCACCTCATCCAAAAATTCTCTCCCTAAAGACACAGTTACCTCAGTGCATCTAATAACAATTAGTTCTCAATTCCTCTGTTTGGAACTTATGAAAAAACCGGTCAGTGAAAGGCGTCCCTTTTCTGATGCCATGACCATGGAGAGAGGGATTCTCCCACAGCTGGCCAGCTTTTAGCCAACATGATGGTGTAAAAACATTCTGAAAGTTGTGAGTTCTGGTCGGGGTGATTGCTTTGGTGCATATCTTGTTTGGTTGGATATTACTTTAAGACCCAACATGATATTTATAATTTCTTCCATAAAAAGAAGGCAAGAAAAAGATAGAAAGAAAGGAAGAAAGAGAGAGAGAGAGACAGAGAGAGAAGAAAGAAAGAAAGAAAGAAGAAAGAAAGAAAGAAAGAAAGAAAGAAAGAAAGAAAGGAAGAAAGAAAGAAAGAAAGAAAGAAAGAAAGAAAGAAAGAAAGAAAGAAAGAAAGAAAGAAAGAAAGGCAGAGAGGCAAAGAAAGAGAGAGAGGGAAGGAGGGAGGAAGGGAGGAAAAAAAAGAGACCTGTCAAAAGCCAAGTCATAACTTGAGGGGGGGTCATTAGGATCATCATATTTCTTTTCTCCTGAGCAAGGAATACCAGATTAGAAGAATATTTGCACTGGGACCTGAGGGGAGGAATACAGTAATACCCCTTTTATATTTTCTTCTTTTCTTCTTCTTCTTCTTCTCCTTCTTCTTCTTCTTCTTCTTCTTCTTCTTCTTCTTCTTCTTCTTCTTCTTCTTCTTCTGTTTGTTTGCAACCCTCAATACCCTGTCTTTTTTAAGTGGCTGGTGCAGAGAGGCCAATTTAATTAAACCACACAGGAGGACCAGGGAGGATTTAGATAAGCCACTATACAAGAGTGTGTCATTGTCACCATGGGGGCCATAGGAGAATGTGCGTGACTCACAGCAAAACTCTGTCTCTGACTGAGAAGAACAAACCTCCTGCTCGTTGTGGATCAGCTGACTGCTCTCTGAATATTGAGGGATGAATTATAATTAATAAGAATGAAATTAAAATGACAGCAAACAACACATTTGACTTCCCACCAAGGTTTCTTGTCCGGGAAAATAATGTCTCCTATAGAAGGCAAACGAGACTGGAAGGGTCCCCTCCCTGGGTGAGAATGTGTCACGTGTCGGGCGTGTGAGATTTCCTAAGCGCAGCGCATGGACATTTTAAGTGGAAATGGTGACGCGTGGCTGTCCTCCTACTGACCCGTGGTCTTTTGCCATCTCATGTCTTCTCAGCCAGGATGATTTTTCCAAGTGACAAAAAAAAATCTCACCCTACAGATTTAAAAAAAAAAAAAAAAAAAGAATTTATTACCGATGTGACAGCTCCAGGCTCCAGGGGCTACTTGTTACCCCTGTCTTGTCATTACACCCCCTTTCCCTCTGTGCGCACCCTGGCTCTGTTCACCCTCGAAAGCGCCCCATTCTCAGAGGCACGCTCTTCAGGGTCGCCATGGCTACACAGCTCCAGGCCTCACTCCTCACCTTCAACCCTCGTGGGGTGGGGTGGAAAAGACATCAGGTCACTTTTCCAGAAATCTCAGCAAAACTCCCATTTCATCTCCTTGGTGCCGTTGTATTATATGCTCATTGTGGCCAGAGAACGCCATGCTTTTTTTTTTACAAATAGTTTATTGTCAAATTAGTTTCTTTTTTTTTTACTAATAGTTTATTGTGAAATTAGTTTCCANACCCGTCCAGCCTCTGCCCTCAGATGAAAGGCATAGGACCCACGATACAGTGAATGACTTTATCAAACAGGAATCTGGTAGTGGTTCTTGGTTGGCCAATAAGAAAGGCTTGGCCCGTTTGATTTGTTGATTACTACAAAGCAGAGAAAAGTGATTTTTGCTCCTTATCCCCGGGAAAGAAACAAATAGAATAATATCACTGCTTTCCCTCAGGATTCCATAGTTTTCTTTTGTTTAAAAAAAATTTTTTAATGTTTTTAATTTATATTTGAGACAGAGACAGAGCATGAGCATGGGAGGGGCAGAGAGAGAGGGAGACACAGAATCCAAAGCAGGCTCCAGGCTCTGAGCTGTCAGCACACAGCCCGATACAGGGCTCAAACCCACGAACTGTGAGATCATGACCGGAGCCGATCAGATGCCCCAGGACGTTTAACCAACTGAGCCACCCAGGTGCCCCAGGATTCCATAGTTTTGAGAGAAGTTTGACCAATGTTAAGCCCACATATATTTATTTTTCCCCACACAAAGACAGAGCAGCCTTCAACTAGAGTTTCTCTTGGTTTCTTATCTCTCTCTTTCTTTTAAGTTTATTTATTTATGTGGAGAGAGAGAGAGAGAGAGATTGAGAGCAAGTGGAGGAGGGGCAGAGAGAGAGAGTGAGAGAGAGAGAATCCTAAGCAGGCTCTACACTTAGCATGGAGCCTAATGTAGGGCTCGACCCCACAAGCCCAAGAGATCATGACCTGAGCTGAAATTGAGAGTTGGACACTTAACCAATGGAGCCACCCAGATGCTCTTTGATTTCTTTCTCCTAATTAGGTGCTGGATGCCAAGTTCCATTGATGGTTATGACAGCTATAAAGCCCTTTGTAACTAATGGGCATATGGCAGGCTTTGGCATCTTTAGAAGAGATATAGGGAAGTGTAATAGGCAAACACAGTGACAGTTTAAATCCTTCAGTTGTACAGCTCTTTGATCCAACCAAACTATCATGGTGGCTAATGTAAACAAGGGGATTGGCACAAGACTAAGAGGAATTAAGAAGACCCTATTTGAATGGTTCTCAAATCTTCATCCCATGCTCACTTTGGGAGGCCCCCAATTTAGCATCTAACCATTCCCAGACCAGTAAAAGTCTATGCCTTTTCGGGGCACCTGGGTGGCTCAGTCGGTTGGGCGTCCGACTTTGGCTCAGATCATGATCTCACGGCTCGTGGGTTTGAGCCCCACGTTGGGCAAGAAGAAATCCCTTCTTTCTTGCCAAGTATTGATAACTCCTTCTGAAGGAACTATAACAGGCCCTTAATTCCTGGAATCACGGGATGTGTGTGGTAGCATGGCGTGACTTAGGCAGAGAAGCTGTGTCCATTTAGCCTCATGATGGAAAGACCAGACTGTCAGCCTCTTCCAGAAATGAAAGTGTGAAAATAACATATCTCCAAAGATCAGTCTGATAATCTGGCTACCTGAGGAAACTTATTGGCTGCAAATCATCCCAGAAGAGGATGAATTCCTTCCATCATCAGGAGGGACACAAATCTTGAGCCTGTGGCTTCCAGAGAGATAAGAATGTGTGGTACATATTCTTCAGTTCTTAAAGTCTTCCATTAAGTTCCTTTTCCAAAATTAGAAAACTCACACATGTTCTTTATAACTAGTAAAATGAAGAAAGAAGGGGGAAAAGTAAGCATCTTTCTCCTCTCTGCATTTCTACCTCAGCTCCTCGAAGGCAACCAGTGATGACCTATTGTGTGTTTACATCTTCCCCAAGTTAACACAGGAACATATTATTGTGACTTTTTAGAATTGGGAAAACACTGTATACAATTGTATGCAGTTTGTTTTTCTCACATAACACTTTGCTATGGATACCCCTCCAGATGAAAATAGCCAAGCCACACTCTTTTTTTTTTTTTGAAGTATAGTTTATTGTCAAGTTGGTTTCCATATGACACCCAGTGCTCCTCCCAACAAGTCCCCTCCTCCATGCCCATCACCTTTTTTCCCCTGTCCCCCACCCCTATCAACCCTCAGTTTGTTCTCAGTATTTAAGAGTCTCTTCTGGTTTGTCTCCCTCTCTCTCCTTAACTATTTTTTCCCATTTCCCCTCCCCGATGGTCCTCTGTTAAGTTTCTCCTGTTCCACATGTGAGTGCAAACATATGGTATCTGTCCTTCTCTGCCTGACTTATTTCGCTCAGCGTAACACCCACAAGTTCCATCCATGTGGCTACCAAATGGCCAGATTTCATTGTTTCTCATTGCCATGTAGTATTCCATCGTATAGATAAACCACATCTTCTTGATCCATTCGTAGTTGATGGACATTTAGGCTCTTTCCATGATTTAAGCCACATTCTTTAATAGCGTCGTAGTAATCCATGGTATAGATCTACGAGCATTTACTCAATCTCCATTTGGTGAATATTCTGGGGGGTTCCAGATTTTCACCTTTAGGAATAATGCTACAATAAGTATTCTTTAAAATAGATCATTATGGAGTCACCTGGGTGGCTCAGTGGGTTAAACGTCCGACTCTTGGTTTCGGCTGTGGTCATGAGCTATCAGGCTCCTGGCTGTCAGCATGGAGCCTGCTTAAGATTCTCTCTCTCTCGGGGGCGCCTGGGTGGCTTAGTCGGTTGAGCGTCCGACTTTCGCTTAGGTCATGATCTCGCGGTTCGTGTTTGTGGGTTCGGGCCCTGCATCGGGCTCTGTGCTGACTGCCAGCTCGGAGCCTGGAGCCTGTTTCGGTCTGTGACTCCCTCTCTCTCTGACCCTCCCCTGCTCACGCTGTCTTTCTCTCTCTCTCTCCTAGAAATAAATTAAAAAAAAAAAAAAAGATTCTCTCTCTCTCTCTTTCTCTCTCTCTGTCTCTCTCTCTGTGTGTGCCTCTCCCCTGCTTGCATGCTTTCTCTCTCAAAACAAATAAATAAACTTAAAAAAAATAGATCATTATGAATGAGAATTTCCTCTCCCCCCCTCAATAAGACCTCTTCCTAAAGGCAGGGTTGCTGGGTCAAAGGTCATGTGTATGTGAAGTTGCAAAAGCCATGACCAGCTTGCTTTCCAGGTAAGTGTAGTAATTCCCATTCTCACGGCAATGTGGGAGAGTGCTTGCCAGCACAGAATGTTACAGAGGTTTCAATGAGAAATTAAAAACAATTGTCAATCTGAAGGGTGGGAAAAATGGCATCTCCCTATTATTGTATTTTGCATGTTCCTCCCTACTGGTGAGGATAAACATCTTTCCATATGCTCATTGGCCGTTTGGGTTTCCCCTTGTGGGCCTTGCTTGTTCTATTGTATTGAGTTGGATATGAATCATTATGCGTTGCGGACATTTTTCCCAGCTACCATTTTTCTTCTTATTCACCTTTAGGTTTTTATTTTTTCCAACTTTATTGAGGAATAATTAACATACATCACTGTATATGCTTAAGGCACGCAACATGATGGTTTCATTACGTATGTTGTGGAGTGATTACTACAATTGGCTCAGCTAATATTCATCTCCTTGTATAGAGTCAAAAAAAGTAAAAAGCAAGGAAAAAGGAGAAAAATATTTCCTTGTGATTAGAAGCCATAGGACCCGGCTATCATTTGATTTTGATTTTGTTTACCATTGCCCTTTGTCAAAAGATATTTTTAAAACATAATGTACTATGTTTATCTCTCTTAAACATTTAAAAACAACCCATGCAGGGGCACCTGGGTGGCTCAGTCGGTTGAGTGTCCGACTTCAGCTCAGGTCCTGATCTCGCAGTTCGTGGGTTCGAGCCCCACGTCGATCTGTGTGCTGACAGCTCGGAGCCTGGAGCCTGCTTCAGATTCTGTGTCTCCCTCTCTGTCTCTGCTCCTCCCCTGCTCATTCTCTGTCTCAAAAATAACTAAACACACACAAAAAATTAAAAAACTACCCATGCATATTAGTTTTTTAGGGAAAATCATTAAACATAATAAACCAAAAGAAGAAAATAAAAATCACCCCTAAACGCATCACGCATAGATAACCACCCACAGATAACTATGTTTTGGGGGATAAAGCTCCAGACAGTCTTCTACACACAACTCACTCTTTGTTTTAAAATGTCACCACTGGGGCTCCTGAGTGCCTCAGTCAGTTAAGTATCAGCCTTTGGCTCAGGTCATGATCTCAGGGTCCATGCGTTTGAGCCCTGCATCGTCTGTCTCCCTCTCTCTTCCCTTCCCCTGCAAATGCACCAGTGTGTGTGCTCTCTCTCTCTCAAAACCAAATAAACATAAGATTTTTAAAAATGTCACCACTGAAGGGCGCCTTGGGTGTCTTAGTCGGTTAAGCGTCTGACTTTGGCTCAGGTCATGAACCAGCCGTTTTGTGAGTTCGAGCCCCGCATCGGGCTCTGTGCTGACAGCTCAGAGCCTGGAACCTGCTTTGGATTCTATGTTTCCCTCTCTCTTCCTCCCGTGCTTGCACTCTGTCTCTGTCTCTATCTCTCTCTCTCTCTCTCTCAAAAGTAAATAAAGGTTTAAAAATTAAAAAAAAATATTGTCACCACCGAGAGAAAGGACTCTGAAATTCTGTACTGATCAGAAGAGAAAGGGAAATGCAACCACGGGATTCGTCTCACAGTTGTCTTCCTAAACGGAAGACCTATGACGGATGAGGGCATGATGGGCGGTACTGACCTGGGGGCAATGTATTGTTTATATTGTCAAGCCCAGGAGAGGCTGGGTTGATCGAGTCTAGCTGAACAGAACTGGGTCTAGTC
>NW_027528869.1:5696116-5787166 GCF_008692635.1 Crocuta crocuta
CGACTTCAGCTCAGGTCCTGATCTCGCAGTTCGTGGGTTCGAGCCCCACGTCGATCTGTGTGCTGACAGCTCAGAGCCTGGAGCCTGCTTCAGATTCTGTGTCTCCCTCTCTGTCTCTGCTCCTCCCCTGCTCATTCTCTGTCTCAAAAATAACTAAACACACACAAAAAATTAAAAAACTACCCATGCATATTAGTTTTTTAGGGAAAATCATTAAACATAATAAACCAAAAGAAGAAAATAAAAATCACCCCTAAACGCATCACGCATAGATAACCACCCACAGATAACTATGTTTTGGGGGATAAAGCTCCAGACAGTCTTCTACACACAACTCACTCTTTGTTTTAAAATGTCACCACTGGGGCTCCTGAGTGCCTCAGTCAGTTAAGTATCAGCCTTTGGCTCAGGTCATGATCTCAGGGTCCATGCGTTTGAGCCCTGCATCGTCTGTCTCCCTCTCTCTTCCCTTCCCCTGCAAATGCACCAGTGTGTGTGCTCTCTCTCTCTCAAAACCAAATAAACATAAGATTTTTAAAAATGTCACCACTGAAGGGCGCCTTGGGTGTCTTAGTCGGTTAAGCGTCTGACTTTGGCTCAGGTCATGAACCAGCCGTTTTGTGAGTTCGAGCCCCGCATCGGGCTCTGTGCTGACAGCTCAGAGCCTGGAACCTGCTTTGGATTCTATGTTTCCCTCTCTCTTCCTCCCGTGCTTGCACTCTGTCTCTGTCTCTATCTCTCTCTCTCTCTCTCTCAAAAGTAAATAAAGGTTTAAAAATTAAAAAAAAATATTGTCACCACCGAGAGAAAGGACTCTGAAATTCTGTACTGATCAGAAGAGAAAGGGAAATGCAACCACGGGATTCGTCTCACAGTTGTCTTCCTAAACGGAAGACCTATGACGGATGAGGGCATGATGGGCGGTACTGACCTGGGGGCAATGTATTGTTTATATTGTCAAGCCCAGGAGAGGCTGGGTTGATCGAGTCTAGCTGAACAGAACTGGGTCTAGTCNAGCTGCAGGAGGATTTTCCCTTCCGGACTGCTTGGGAATCGAACATTGGGAGGCTCCTGCTCTCCTCATACTTTATAGCCAGCTGCCAGCTCTTTGTATGTCTGGGAGTCTTCCTTGGCCTCTGTTCCTGTAGCTTTCCGTCCTCAGGAGAACTCCCTTCCCTGGCCTCACTGCCCTTGGCAGTGCCCTCGGTGAAGGCTCAAGAGTATTTTTCAAGGATTCCTCTCAGCTTTGCTGAGCTTCCCCCGGCCTCCAGAAGGCCAGCGTGGCAGAGTTGGGAGAGGCTCAGATGTCTCAGATGTATTGCCTTTTGCTCCGCTGCTGCCTCCGGAAGAGTCTGCCTTGCAATCCGTGAGGGCCTGGGGGACTCGAGGGGAATTTCTTCCAGCTCTCCAGCCTACCTCCCACTTCAGGAAGGTCACTGCCCTCCCAGCGCTTGGTGAGATCTGTGCATTCCCTCAGCTCTCCAGCCCTGCTAGCAGCCTTTCGCAGGCTGCTGCTTTGGGCTTGGAAAAGGCTCTGTGCTTTTTGCTGGGGTAGCAGAGGGGGCTGATGTGTGGATCTCTCTCAGGTCTGTTTTCCTATTTTATTTTATTTTTTTCATATTTTTCTAAAGTTTATTTAGTTATTTTTGAGAGAGAGAGTGAGTGAGCGAGCAGGGGAGGGGCAGGGAGAGAGAGAGAGAGAGAATCCCAGTCAGACTCTACTCTGTCAGCACAGAGCCCGATGTGGGGCTCGAACCCGCGAGCTGTGAGATCATGACCTGAGCTGAAACCAAGAGGTGGATTCTTATCTCACTGAGCCACTCAGGCGCCCCTCTCTCTCAGGTCTCTTGCCCTGCCCCTGGCTTTTTGCCCACACTCAGTGAAGGTCCGTGGAGACGTTAAGTAGGTGCCAACTTGCTCTGTGACCAGAGCTCATTGACGTTCTCATCTAACAAGGTCGCTCACACATAGCTAAAAGTTTATAAAAAGTTTGACTGGGTTCTCCCTCCCTCTCTCTCTCCACAGCAGCTTACTCGTCTTTAACATGCTAGGGATGAAAGAAGCCATAGCCTCTTCTCTCCTAGGAAGTGTTTATCACTTTCTGGAATTTGCTTTGTTTAGATTTGTGTCCTCAGCTCTCTGGTGCGTTTTAAAACTATCATTAGTGGCTTTTCTAGCTTGTTCTCAGTACTAGTGGGCAATGATGATCTCTTGTGCCTTTTTTACCTTTTAAACGGAGGCATAATACGTGGGAATATTTTAAAATATGAAGCTACTATAACCTGCCAGCTAGCCTCTTGCTACTACGTTTGCCATTTTTATGGTTTCGTAACGGAAGTTTAAATTTAACAAAAAATACCAAGTGACCAGCATTAGATCAGGAAATGGCACAGGAAAGCTGAAATTCTCGTCTTTGGGGGCCCCATCCCCTCTACCCATGAAGATGGGGAGTCTTCTAAGCCGGTATCTGTCCTGGCCTTGGGGGCATACTCCGCAATGTGGTGTTCCTGCTGCTTACCTTCTCAGTGGTCTCTGCGTGAACATCTCTAGAGGCCTTCCAGGATTCATCGATTGGCCTACTCTGTCTGAAGGCTGCATTGCTGACTTGTTAAGTAATTTTGAAATCAACCGTTAGATTGCAGAACGTTAATGGAAGAAGAATAGAAATGGCCTATCCCCTTTTGCAACATATCATCTATGCTTTCCTCGTGTATGCTAGGACTTCTTGCATTGTTTTCTTTGTATTATTATCATTATTATTATTTTTTCTAAGCAGAGGGTCATTTCCTCAAAGCTCTTTCCGGTCAAGCCATAGATATCCTCTGACAAAGGATGCCATGCTCTTTGTCTCCCTCTGCACCCTGACAAGGTAGCAAAGTTATCATCTTGCGATGTCGTGTTTAATTACATTATAGTCTACTTCAGTAACAATGCTGCTTGGATGAGATTGAAGACCAAGCAGTAGTCTATCAGTTAAGATTAGGTTTGGCTGTGTGTGACAAATCCCCAAGGATATAGTGGTATAAACATGATAGCAGGTCATTTCTCTTTTAAACATACAAGTCTTAGTCCAGAACATTCCTTCATGTCAGGAATCCACAATCACTCTACCTTGTTACTCAGCTCTGTGGGACTGTGGGCTCATAGTCCAAGATGGTGGCATTCATATTCTAGGAAAAAAAAAAATAGAAGAGATATAAAGAAGTTGGGGAAAGAATGCAGATATGCTATCTCTTTGAGAAGGTTCTCAAAGGCTGTCCAACGCGTTCCCACTCATGCATTAACAAGAATTTTTTCATACAGCAACACTTAGTTGCACGAGAGACTGAGAAACATAGCCCTTGGTGTAAGCAGCTACTTGTCCAGCTAAAAATCATGGGTTCTATCGCCACAGAGGAATGTATTTGAGGGGTCCGCTAGCAGTCTTGGTTGCCAGTCAGCTTTCCGGGGAAGAACAATTCTCGAGTTCCAGTTTATTTTTGGACCTTGAAACCATTTTTGGGGGGTGAGCCGTGAATACGTCAATCACCTCTAGTCCAATAACCGCCCCGCCCTTTCCTGTTAGCTACATAGGTCTGTAGAGTGAGTGCAGTGATACGTTCAGGGAAGAGCACCCAAGATAACAAAAGAACTCAAAAGTTACGCCACATAACAGCTGAAGACACTGTGCATCTTTAGATTAGAGGAAAGAAGAGTTGGCAAAGACACAGAGTGTTTACATATTTAAAGTGCTATCTTGTGAAAGGTCTGGATAGATCTGGAGGGCAGAATCCAGCCAGTGGGTCGATGGTATAAGGAGAGTAATGTGAGTTCAATATACAGAGGGAAATTGTAACCATAAGGGGTGTTTCAGAAGGTGGTGAGCATACATTCCTGCTATCCGCCATCACTGATCGTTGCTGAGGACGAAATAGTCAGCAAAGAACGTTTGGTTCTTGCCTTGATGACACCTCCAGTCTGGTGAGGAAGACAGAAATTGATCAGACGATCACACATGTGTACATGTAAATCATAAAGGGTCTTAGACTATTGGCTCTGGAAGAAGCAAGGGACAGTCACCATTTGTAGACCTCATATGGGGAGAATTTGTGCCCATGTAGGGTCTAAACGAAATGACTCTTGGCCTCTTCTGGTTCATTTCCAGAAACGTGCTTTTGGTAGCGCTGCCCTGGGGAGGTTGGAGGAGATTTGCCTTGAAGGGCAGAGAGAATTCCAGGCTTGTGGGACTTCCAAAATGGACTTTCTAAAGTTCCACGCTAGGTCACGATAACTAAACCAGATTGTTCTACTCTTTTGATAGAGTAGGTTGGTTGAACACATGTAAATTCAAGGACTTGAGAACTTGAAGGCTTAAAATAGTCAGTTTTGGAGAAGTAAAGACCCTGTAAAATCTGTAAAATTTCTGAAAAGTTTCTGAAAATTCTGAGAAGTTTTCCCACTGAGGACTTAAAAAACAAAACACAAAACACAGAACCAAAAAAACCCAACTCCCTTTGCCCAAGAAAACAACCAGGAAAGAAATCATAAAACTCTTTTTCAGTTCTCCCAATGTCTAAATATATCAATATACAAAACATGATAATTTTATGAGTGAAACAAGTTATACATAATGCATTTTTATGTTCCTAAACGAACAGCATGACTTTATATCTGTAAAGGGCACTAAAAATAAGCTTTGCATACATTTCAATCCCCTGCCCCCAAATTTTCTTTAAAGAAAAAAATTTTTTTTTTGTTCCTTCATGGCTTACATTTTCTGAAAAATCTATGTATCTAGTCTGTTCCTTTGTTCTTGCTGCCTTGTAAGCCTGCGTTCTATTCCTGTGAAGTTTATGGGTACGAAATTAACTGTTCTTTCAGCCTCACTGGTGTGGGAGGTTTAACTCTGTCTAATGCCTCATGTTCACCTGTTAGGGCGTCTAGAAAGCTAAGGATTGGGTACGATCATTCTGTCAGAAGTATTAGCCAAGGTGGGCTGCTTCGTTTCTTCCCAGCTTTGGTTTCCGTGGGGGCCTGCCAGGCACACTGGCATGCAGCAAGTTTATCCAAAGGACTCAAGAACCGTGCAGCTAGAGAGTCATTTGTCTTCCTGACATCCCTCAGAGGCATTCAGGCAAAAAGGCTGTCACCACTGTGGGGCATTGGCAAGACTCAGCTTGGAGTCTGGACAGAATTGGTGGGGGCCAAGAGCCTTGGGCTTTGCCATCCGCTCTGTGGGACCGTGGGCACGCCGCTCGCCACCTCGGAGGCCTCCGTTTGCTCCCTGAAGGGTGACGGTGGCGGACAAAATCCTCATGGATTTTGTTCTACCATCTATTATCCTGACCCCACATTCCAAAGTAAGATCAGAGGATTGATCTCAGGTTGTAAAGTAGGCTAATGGAAGTGCTGCGCCTTCTTGGTTCTGAGAGGCACTGCAGTCTTTTGGATAAACATGTTTATCCAGGTAAACCTGCTGGACAATCTCAGTTTGCCATGGGAAGGAGTGAAGATAAATCTGGGAGGAAGCAGGGGTGAGGGGAGAGGATAATTTCCTCCGGGGCCAGGAGGATTCTGTGCTATAGCAGCAATTGTTTCCATGCCGACTTTAGATGGTGTCACCTTGATACCTTCTGGGGAGTAAAGTTGGAGAAGGAGTGGTCCCTCAGGGTCTGGTGCTGTTTGTTGGCTTATTTCCTTCCAAAGCTTTCCTTTGAATGCCTGGCTTAGTTTGTCATCAGCCAGCTTGCTATTGGCTCTGAGCTGTTCCTGACCAATGTAATGATGCCTGGGCTACTCTCCCCGCCACGGTGATAGAGATGGGCTGAGTTGCTGGGTGACATTTCTGTCCTAGTGTCACAGGAGCCCCTGGGGGCTCCTTTGCCCTTCCGGAAATGACTGAGGGCAGGATTGCCAAGGGGCTGCCAGGGAGTCTGGCCTTGTTTTGTCTCCAGACTGGTTGGCAAACCCGAGAGGTGGAGATGAACATCTGAATTTCGGAGTGCTTAGTGCTGATTTAGAACTTAAGCCGTGTTCTTGGAACTAACCTGCATCTATAAACTTTTGAGTGGATTGCGATCAATATGTAAAATGAACATACGTGCTCTTTCAAAAATGACTAATCTCCACTCAACCACACTATTTCCTTTCTTGCTGCCTACATTCTAACACCACAAGGGTGGTTCTATTTATTGTCAATAAAGACACTTCTTAGATTTCTTAGATCTGAAAATGAAAAGAAATGCCTTAGTTTGTATATGAAGCGATGTGGGTTATTATGCAGGCAGAAAGTAATTTTGAAAAATTGGAAATAACCTGAACTTCCGTCAGAGAAGCACTGATAATTTATGGTAATTCATAAATGAAATACAAGGCAACACTTAAAATGATTATATAGATATATCTTTGTTGATAAGGAAAACTATTTTGACATGTCAAATAAGCAGGTTAAAACTGTATGCAATAGGTGATCCTATTTTTTTTTTTTTATTTTTGCAAAAAAAAAAAGAGGTGTGTATGCATCTGTATAGTATAGATGCATAGTATATGCTTATATACTGTAAGCATTGAGAAAAGTCTGGAAGAGAGGACTTGCCTATCTGTAGTAGAGGGACAAGAAGAACTTCTGGTGTCCGAGTGGTCTGGACCCAGGGCCTTAACATTTTTGCTACATTGTTTAGGTATTGTCACCTTGATTTCAGATGCTCTACAGTTGCCTGGTCTAGAAAATTTGAACAGTGGCCAACTATGGGTAATGGAAATATGGGTGCTTATGTTTTCTGCTCACCAGATTGATTCTTTTTCATAATGAGTGTTTATTACCTCTGTGATAAAATACTAAAAACAAGAAAAAGCGATTCAGGAGAACATTCGTTGTCTTGGATGTTTTAGTTAAAATTAATTGGAGTCTTGGAGCACCTGGGTGGCTCAGTTGGCTGACTGTCCGACTCTTGATTTCTGCTCAGGTCATGATCTCACTGTTGTGAGATTGAGCCCTACGTCGTGCTCTACACTGAACGTGGAGCCTGCTTGGGATTCTCTCTCCCTCCCTCTCTCTCCCTGCCCCTCCTCCCTCCAAATAAATAAATAAACATGTAAAACATTAATTTGAGTCTTATTTCTAGTTCAGACTGCTGAATCAACTTCCTCCCCTTACTCCTTTTTGCCTCTAAGTTCCATATACTCTTTTATTTTGCATAGTTGCATCCCCTTTCAAGTAATGGAGATGTGTTCACACATGGCAGATTGGGCAGAACCTTCCCAAAGAAAAGTTTGTCCCTGTCCCTTTGGGTGGGTAATACTGACCTGTAGAGCGCAAGCAGTGTCTGGGAAGCCAGAGGAGAAAACCACAAATAGCCCGAGGAGGAGGAATAGGTTGATATGTGGAGGTTTAATCATCGCTGTGGAAAATTGAGTAACTGTTTTCAATTCCTCACAGCATTCAAAGAGAGTTAATCATCCATACCCTTGCTATGGCTTCATAGTTGGTGGAGTATGCACCCTGCCCCTTAACTCTGGGCTTGGCCAGGGTGAATATTAGTGGATTGGACGTGACACAGGCTTGAAAAGAGCCTGTGCAGTCAGCCTGCTCTTTTCATATATCAGTGATCGACCACTAGAAGAATGTCCTCCAGGTAGCTGGTGCCCAGGCAGCCTGGCCCACAGAATAAACCTACATGCCTGTAGCCATATATACAGTCTGGAGCTAGCTGAACTGATGCCTGAAGCAGAGCTTCCTAGCCTCGCCTCGCCCAGACCAGCTGAACCGCAGTCAGTCTTGCAGAATTGGGAGCATGAGACTGAATCCTTGTTGTTTTAAACCACCGAGTTTTGGGGGAGGTTTATTACGTAGCCTCATTGAGGCAAGGGCTGACTTGTACACTGGTCTAAGTCTGCTAAACAGACCCTCCTGACTTCCTGCTGGCCAACAAGGGATTTCTGGTTGCTTTCACGTAATAGGTATGCAAGAGTTATCCAGAGATGTTATGACCATAACCTGAGAAGGATATTAATAGCATCGACGTGACTTGCTAACCATCCTTGCTAACCGACTTCTACTGATTTTTCACCTAAGGCAAATGTAGCTTTCCCCATCTGATCATGAATGCATTCCAGCATCATTTGAGCTCTTTAAGGATCGCAGTTTGCTGTTAATGCCTGACCAGTGAGTGAGTCATTATGAACGGCGTACCAGCCAGGAAACCCAGGCTATACCACTGACTCTGGATATCTTGTCAACCCTTTCGTGGGACCTCCTTCCTCCCATTTTAGCTTCACTCTTTGTGTGAAATCCAGCAGGCTGCTAGACAAGTCAGAGGTCATGGTAGAGAACGGTAGCAGAAAACTCACAGACATGGTGGCAGGGATATTGGATGTCTTTTGTTTTCCGTCCAAGAACTTTGCAATCTGGGGGTTTCCTTGAAGCTACGATTGCGTTTAGATTCCCAAGTGCAAGCGTTATCCAGATTCACCCTCTCCTTCTGTGCTTGGCAGGAAACATAGAACTCCCTTGGATGCTTGCCTCAAGTGCAATCAATTGTTAATGTTCGTTAGATGGTTGCAACACAGTCCCAGGGTGGCACTCTCGAGGAACACAGACTTAGGGACATGAGCACATAGAGGCCGTCTGACAGCTTCCTGTAACAAAGAGGAAGTGAGGTCCAGTCAAGGCCTCAACACAAAGAACACCCAGAAGCAGCAGGGCTGGAGCTAGAAGCTAGAACAGCGAGACCTCCCCACACTGGCTTTTCTTTGTTTCCATAGATGTCTACCTTTCCTATTTTCTTTTTCTTTTTTTTTCAAAGTTTATTTTTATTTATTTTGAGAGGGGAGGAGCATAGGAGGAACAGAGAGAGAGAGAGGAAGAGAGAGAGAATCCCAAGCAGGCTGCATGCTATCAGCGCATATCACGATGTGGGGCTTGATTCCATGAACCGTGAGATCATGACCTAAGAGTGGAAATCAAGAGTCAGACGCTTAAATGACTGAACCACCCAGACACCCCCATTTTCATATTTTCTATGAGAATATTCAGTGATGGTGAACTTACTCATGGGGCTAACTTTTTAAATTCATGAACCTAAGAAATTATGATAAAAGTAATGAATTGTCAGTGTAGGCAATTTGGAAAATATAGAAAGATGCAAACAAACAGAAAATCACCTGTGATCTCACAATACAGACATCATCGCTGCTGATGACCTTATGTATTACTTGACCTCACAGTTTGGTGTTTGGCATACAGGTCATTTCGTTGAAGAATTTTGTGGAATTCATTTTTCTTTCCCACTTCATATTCTTTGACAATACTCAATTTTAATTACTAAAAAAAATTCGCCATGATCTCTTCAACTTTTCCACTATACTGGATGTTTATTTTTCTTCCAATTTTTACTACTTTCTGGAAAGAATGTTGTGATGAGAATTCTTTCCCAGAAGAATGGGGGTTACTTTTTTTAAAAACAGTTTTTAATTTTAAATGTTTATTTATTTATTTAGAGAGACAGAGAGAGAGAAGAGAGAGAGAGAGAGAGAGAGAGAGAGAGAGAATGCACACAAGCAGGGGGAAGGGCAGAAAGGGAGAGAAAGACTCCCAAGCAGGCTCTGTGCTGACATGGGCCTTGGTCTCACAGACCCTGAGATCATAACCTGAGCCCAAATCAAGAGTCAGACACTTAACCAACTGAGCCACCCAGGTGCCTCAATGGTGGTATATTCTTCTCATTGAAAATGGTACTTTTGTTAAGAGTTTTAAATAATCATGGAAAATGCTGATCGCTGATGTAAAATAATGGTACGAAATTGTGAGTATTGTATGAGCTTCTCTCTGAAACCACACACATAGGAGGATACTCTATCAAATATTAGAGCAAGATTGAATGATTCCCCCCCCTTCTTTGTACTTTTTACATGGTCTTAAGTATATTACTTCTATAATCAGGAAAAATTGTGTTGTTGTTCTTCATGCTCACATATTAGAGATGAGATCACTTCCAGGGAAGGAAGGTATGACTGGCCTCTGTGGATTCTTCTTCCTTCCTAACAAGAAACATTCAGAGTTTGGTAGAAGTCATACCCCCACGCTCTTATCCCTTTAAACAAGATCTGTGCCTTATTTTGTTTGGCTTAACTTGATCTGATCTCCGGTTTGGTTTTCCTGAGTATGTTTCTCTATTTTTCGCTAATTCGATTTTTCCAGCTTTCAGACATTTTAAGTGTTCTCCCCAGCATGAACAAAAGCACATTTGGGGTCAGGTTTAACCCCTACATTTTTCTCTTCATTTTGTTTTTGTTTCAAATCTCAGGTAACGTTATTTTTCAAGTTGCAAGTGTGTGTGTGTGTGTGTGTGTGTGTGTGTAAAATTTGTGGAGATACAATTCACATACCGTGCCATTCACCCACTGAAAATGTACACTTTGGTGGTTTTCAGTATGGTGACCGAGCTGTGCAGTCATTGTGACAATCAGTTTTACAATGTTTTCATCAGCCCTCAAAAACCCTGTACCTCTTACCCTGTACCTGTACTCCTCATTTTCTCCAGGGCACTCAACCCATCCACCCTGGGTAATCTGCTAATCTACTTTCTGTCTCTATAGAGTTGCCTACTGTGGACATTTTGTATAACTCACACTCTTACAGTATGTAGCTTTGATGACTGGCTTCTTTGACTCAACACAATGACTCTGAGGCTCATCTGTGTTACAGCATGAGGCTCATTCCTTTTCACTGCCAAATAATATTCCATTATATGGATTTACCACAGTTTATGGACCAAATTTACCATCAGTTGATGGGCATTTGGATTGTCTCCACTTTTTGGCTATTATGAGTAATGCTGCTGTGAACATTGTATACACGTTTTTATTTTTTTATTTTATTTTTTTTTAATGTTTTTTTAAATTTTTATTTATTTCTAGGAGAGAGAGAGAGACACAGCGTGAGCAGGGGAGGGTCAGAGAGAGAGGGAGTCACAGACTGAAACAGGCTCCAGGCTCTGAGCTGGCAGTCAGCACAGAGCCCGACGCGGGGCTCGAACCCACGAACCGCGAGATCATGACCTGAGCGAAAGTCGGACGCTTAACCGACTAAGCCACCCAGGCGCCCCTGTATACTCGTTTTTAATGTGAACGTAGGTTTTCATTTCCCTTGGGTATTTCCTAAGAGAATGAAATTGCTGGTGCACATAGTAACTCCATGTTTGACCTTTTGAGAAACCGCTGTACTGTTTTCCAAAGAAGCTGCCCCATTTTATATGCCTGAAGCAATGTAGGAAGCTTCTGCTTTTTCCACACTATTGCCAACACACGCTATTATCTATCTTTTGGATTATAGCCACCTTAATGGGTATGAAGTGATATCTCATGGTTTTGAGGTGCCCTTTTCTGATGGTTCATGATGATGAGCACCTTTTCATGTGCTTATTGGCCATTTTGATATCTTTGGAAAAATATCTATTCAGATCCTTTGCCTATGCCTTCACTGGGTTATTAGTCTTTTTATTGAGTTGTAAGAGCTCTTTATATATTTTAGACATAAGTTCCTTATCGAATATATGATTTGCAAATATTATCTCACATGCTGTGGGTTTTTATTTTTTTTTACTTTCTTGATGGTGTCCATGGCACAAAAGTTTTAAATTTTGATCGAATTCGATTGATCTGTTTTTCCTTT
Organism: Crocuta crocuta; assembly: GCF_008692635.1. Lineage (NCBI taxonomy): Eukaryota > Metazoa > Chordata > Mammalia > Carnivora > Hyaenidae > Crocuta > Crocuta crocuta. Next base: position 5,707,767 of record NW_027528869.1, read on the forward strand.
TTGTCACTTGTGCTATTGGTTTCATTTCTAAGAAGGCTTTGTTTAACAAGGCCACGAAAATTTACTCTTATATTTTTTCCTAAAAGTGTTATAGCTTTCCTCTTATATTTAGGTCTCTCATCCATTTTAATTTTTGTGTATGGTGCGAGGAAGGGGTAGCTATGGACTCAACTGTGTACCAAGATTCCTACGTCAAAGCCCCAACCTCCAAAAAGACTGTATCTGGAGCTGGGGCTTTAGGGAGTCATTAAGGTTAATTGAGGCCAGAAGGGTGTGGCCTTCTGAGAAGAGGAAGAGAGATTTCTCTTCACCACGTGAGGACACCGTGAGAAGGCAGCCATCTGCAAGCCGGAAGAGAGGTCTCACCGCGTTCTGCCCACTCTAGCACCCTGATCATGGACATCAAGCCTCTAAAACAGAAAAGAAATTTTGTTGTGTAAGCCACCTACACCGTGGTATTTTGCTACGGTGTCCTGAGCTGACTAATACAGGGATCCAGCTTCAGTCTTTGGCATGTGGATAGCCAGTTGTCTCAGTACCATTTGGTGAAAGGACTATTCTTTGAACTTTCTTGGCTTCAGTTACTCTTCAACTAGCTTAGGACTAAGCATGGAATCCAGCCAAATCATTCATCTGTGAGCAGAGGAGAAACAGAGAAATAAATAACACTATTCCCCTCCTCGGTGCCTAGGAAGATCAGGACATTCTCGAATGTTGATCTGAAGCTTTGTCTATGCTGAGCATGAACTTTTGAGTCTCCCTTTCTTTGCCAGCATTTGATAGTACCTCCGCAACCTTGCATCTGTTTCTATTGGCAAGATAATCAAGTGACATCAGACACACAAGACTTCAGCACCTTAAGAAAGGCTGTTCTAATGTTCTGGAGTTCAGCTGGTGCCACTGTGAGGGGTAAGTCGGGGGAAGGTGGGAAGGAGGAGCCAAAGAGAACATGTGCGCAAGTGAGTACATATTGATTAACAATTTTAGTCACCAACGTATCGATTGTTACAGAAACCTAAATCCTAACGGAAGAAAGAAAAGCTTTGTCTCTTCAGTTCTCTTTCCTCCTCATAGCCCACGGTCAAGTTTAATTCCTGCTCCAAACCAACAGTGAAAGAAGGGGGAAAAAAAAAAAGCAACAACAACAAAAAAACCCTTTTGGTCCCTGAAGCACACAATGGATTCATTGATCTGAGAACAAGTTACTTCAATTGCTTGCTTTACCTTGCTGCTGGGGAAAAAAACAAAAACCTCCTATAAAAACATGGTTTGTGGGAAAAGGTGGGATTACCCAAAAAAGCTTGGCTTTGTTTCCGTGGGCATTCTACTCTACAGAGCTCAAGTGGTGTAGGGAGCAGGGCATGGGCTAAAAATCAGGCCTTGCAGATTGTTTCTGGCTAAGCTACTGATCTAGCCTGCGGCTCAGGCATACCCAGAAGTCTTGTCGGGTTACACATTTAAAAAAAAAAATGGAGACAACCACAGTGATTCCTCCACAGGACCACAGTTTTGGATTTCTACCCTTCAGCTTTTTAAAAAAATTAAAAAAAAATTTTTATTTCTGGGAGGGAGACACTGTGAGCAGGGGAGGGCAAGAGAGAGGGGGGAGACACAGGATCTGACACAGACTCCAGGCTCTGAGCTNGGCTTTTTCAAGAAATTAAAAAAAAATTTTTATTTCTGGGAGAGAGACACTGTGAGCAGGGGAGGGCAAGAGAGAGGGGGGAGACACAGGATCTGACACAGACTCCAGGCTCTGAGCTAGCTGTCCCCACAGAGCCCAATGTGGGGCTCGAACCCACGAACCCTGAGATCATGACCTGAGCTGAAGTCGGACACTTAACCGACTGAGCCGCCCAGGCGCCCGGCCTCCCCTCCAGCTTTTAGACGTTCCACTGTGAACCCCTTGGAGACACAGAGGAGGAATCATCCCTCTACTCCTCTACTCTGCGTTGGATGGAGGACTGAGGACTAAAACCAGCGAGGCTGACACTTCCGTGCGTGCCTCAGTTAGCAAACATAGCCAGGTGTCCCCCCCGAGATGGGTAATTCTAGAGGGGACTTTCTGTTCACATGTTCAAAGCTGAGATAAAATTTGCACAGACCTTTTTGTCCAGGGCATAGAATGCCATGGGCAAAGTTCAGGTCTTCAATACATTCTACAGGCATTGGTTATCTTCCAGAAGGAATGCAAAGAAACTGAGTGAGGTTGCCTTGATGGAATCTGTCCCCTCTTCCTGATGGGGGGACATCCTGGCTAAATCTGTACTTGCTCAGCTCCTTCCGTCCTTCATCAACATAGCATTTCTGGAAGCTGACGTGGCTTTGGGTCACAGCCTGCTGCAAGAATAACCTTTCTGTAAGATTTAGTAGGCCTGGGTGTGTTTTTTCCTCTTTCTTTATTACATCATGCATAACTAGATGTTAAATTCAACTCTTCTTGTTGCTTAGGAGATGGGCAGAGTCCCTAAAGTCTGAGAATATTACAATAGGTGCTAAATAATTCCGCATTATAAAAGAATATGAAGTCGGACCACTATTCCAGACATGCTAAGAAACAGTAAAACTCAGACCTGCCGGCATTTACAGTCACCTGCCGGCAGCCTCTATTTATTTATTTTTAAAATTTTGTTTTTAATGTGTCTTTATTTTTGAGAGAGAGACAGAGAGACAGAGCTCGAGCAGGGGAGGGGCAGAGAGAGAGGGAGACACAGAATCTGAAGCAGGCTGCAGGCTCTGAGCTGTCAGCACAGAGCCCGACGCGGGGCTCAAACCCACGAACCTTGAGATCATGACCTGAACCAAAATCGGATGTTTAGCTGACTGAGCCACCCAGGCGCCCCACCTGCCTGCAACCTTTAAAAGGAGTTGAGTTGAAGAGCCAGGGGTGAGATCCCTCCGGAGACAGCTATTATAGTGCCATGCCCACTCCCACCCAGTGGAGAGGATCGAGGACTTTACGCCAAGAGAGAGGACTTCAGGGTAGCTTCCATTTATTCTCTGGAGTCGGGGGAGTGAAAGCACTGGCGTGGAAAGTGATAATCAGATAGGCCAGTGGCAGGAGAGAAATGAAAAGAGAGTGAGGGAGAGACTGAGCTGCCCCAGGTGTGATTATGCTCTTAGACAATGGAGAGGAAGGGGGTCTATTTCTGGGGATACCAGATGCAGCGCCATGTGGGAGGGGAGGGGACCCACGCTGGAGCTTTCTAACAGAACTCTGACCACAGGGGCTCTCCGGAGGGACGAAGGAGCCAGTACAAGTGGACTACTAAAAGTACTAGCCTGCAGGGCTGGGGGAGTTGAGCCTCAGCCATCCAGAGAAGGTCTTCTCTGTGTTAGGTAGAATGACTATGTAATTTATCATCCAAAGGGGACGCTTGTGAGAAAGAAAGGGGACGCTGTTGGCGAGGATGCCAGGGCAACTGGCTGAAGCTGTGACTGTCCCTCCCCGCAGTGTTGTGACTGTCCCTCAGGTAGTGTTAAGGTAACTACCTGAGCTGGAGGTTCCTATAACCACCTGCAACTGCCTCCCACAAAAAGTCAGCTTTGCACATCTGCAGGCCCCACACGTACCAGCAGGTCACGGTAGCCCCAGTCAGGTAAGACAGATGCTCTTTGCCTCTAATCCCCACTGTCCCCGGATCTGACCCAGAAGGGGCCAGGAGCCAGAGCGGACGAGTGTGGGAGGGTCCAGAGGGGGAGATACGGACGAAGACGGCCACACCTACAGGCAAACAGTCAGAGTCTGAAGTACTGCCCTGTCAGAAGACGAGAGACTCTCTAATTTAGATAAAAGTGAGGAATTTTGATTATTACCATGACCTGGATTTAAAAGACTACATGAGGCTGTTTTTGTGACCGAAAGTGACCCATATGTCTAGGAATGATCAGAACAGCTACTAGACAGGCCTGAAGTCTCAACTAGTGTCAGCGAAAGAACGTGGTTACAGAATGGATTTAAAGAGACAGTGGGGGAGGGGCGCCTGGGTGGCTCAGTCAGTTAAGCGTCTGACTTCGGCTCAGGTCATGATCTCACGGTTCGTGGGTTCGAGCCCCACATCGGGCTCTATGCTGACAGCCCGCTCAGAGCCTGGAGCCTGCTTCAGGTTCTGTATCTCCCCCTCTCTCTGCCCTTTCCCCTCCCTCCTCAAAAATAATAAATAAAACATCTAAAGGGACAGCAGGAGAAAGAATAAAGTTGCCTTACAATCGCAACTATTGAATCAATTTCATTCATTAAAACAGAACTAAAAAGGGGACATGAGAACCTCATCTATATCAGGCCCAAACAGCTATTATGCACATCTAGTGTGGGGAGTTTTGAGAAGTTTCCCACAAGGCTGAGCATAACCATTCCTCATGCCCTGAATTGTAGCAGAATTATGCAGTGGGTGTACTCCGTTGATTTAATTCAGGAGATGTGTATGTAGGGTCCTGCACATGCCTGGCACCTGAGAAATGTCAATGAACATGAGCTGGCATAAGGATTTACTGAGTGTCCACTGTGGGCCAGAGGCATACTTATCTCACTCAATACTTAACATTTATTTATTTTTGAGACAGAGGGAGACGGAGCAGGAGCTGGGGAGGGGCAGAGAGAAGGGGAGATACAGAAGCTGAAACAGGCTCCAGCTCTGAGCTGTCAGCACAGAGCCCGATGCAGGGCTCGAACCCACGGACTGCAAGATCATGACCTGAGCCCAAGTGGGACGCTTAACTGACTGAGCCACCCAGGCGCCCCTATCTCACTCAATACTTAAGGCTTTAAGGTTCAAGGTCCAAGGTCGCATTCTTCAGTTGGAGAGTTAGACATCCCACCCAGGTTTCTTTCTGCTACAGCTTATTGCCAATCCAGAGTCGCTAAAATTCTTCTTAAAGAACAGAGAGAAGGTACATTTTATTTGTTTTGTGGGTTGCTTTGCAGTGCCGATGAGCCTTATAAACCATGTGACCTTGAGAGAGATAGTCAACCTTTCTGTGTCCTCTCGAGGGGTCAGAAGGAGCAGTTGGTGAGTGAGGAGAGAGGAATGAAGATGGCCACACAAATTTCTTTCATTACAAGCAAATAATACAATTATATTATATAAATATACTTAAATAAATATAATTATACTATACAAATAAAAACATTATTGCTTATAGCAATAATATTGGCATCTATTTTTCAGGGCTTTTGTGAGGGTTAAATTAGCTAATCCACGCAAAAGCCTTGAGAAGATTCTAGTATATGTTTAATAATGTTGACTGTTAGGGGAATCTGGGTGGCTCAGTCTGTTAAACATCTGACTCTTGATTTTGGCTCAGGTCATGATCTCACGGTCGTGAGATCAAGCCCCGTGTCAGGTTCCGCAGTACGTGTGGAGCCTGCTTAACATTCTCCCTCTCCTTCTAACCCTCTCCAGCTTCCACGCTCTCTTTCTCTCTCTCTCAAAAAAAAAAAAAAAAATGATGACTCTTATTATTAATGTGCTTTCCTGATCTCATTTCCCAGATGCTTGGAGCACAGAACTCTCTATGACCCATGAGTTTAGTAAATATTGCATCTCCATTGTACGAGGCTTTAACTTGGCCCTACAAGTCTGATTCTGTACTGTTCTCTCTCTGGTTGATCAGGGCCCCTCACTGCCTCTCGAGAAGGTCAGGTCATCTTGCCTGGAGCCTTTGGTTATGTTGCACCCCTGCACCCGTGCTTGCTACGCCCTTCTGCCCTCTGTGTGTGCAGAGTCTGGTTCTTTCCAGTGGATTTTATCCCAGGGAATGATCTGCCTCTGTGATGACCAAGTTTTTGTCTCATTGCTTCTCTCCCTTTTCATGTTATTTGCTTTTCTTAACAAAGGAAATTTGCAACTTCAGTTCAAATTTCCTTTAGCAAATTTTTCCCCAAAGATAAAGTGCTCCTCGGGAGGCTGCTTGGAACAGGAATCTGGGCGCTTCCTTTTTCCTTCTGTGCGTGGGCAGAGTTTCCTGTTTGCCTGGAAGGTCGAGCTGGCCTGTCGCTCAATGTTCTGGGAGGAAAGGACCCTCCAGGAGGCCTCCCCACACCTTCTGTTAGAGGAACCTCACAGTGAATTTTGATCAGCCACGCCGGAGGGAAGCTGCGTCGGCCCCCCGCCCTCCACCAGCCCTATTTTTGTATTTTTCAGCTTAAATCACCACATTCAGTACTGGTTCCACCACCAGCCTGGAAATCACAAGCAAAGACATAGCCTCCTCGGTGATTCTTGCCCATCTTCTCAGTGCACCCTACCCTTTCGTAGACAAACATCTATACTAAGGGCGCTAAACGTGAGAGCAGCTTCAAGAAAGCTGGCTTCAAGGGGCGCCTGGGGGGCTCAGGCGGTTAAGCGTCCGACTTCAGCTCAGGTCATGATCTCACGGTTCATGGGTTCAAGCCCTGTGTTGGGCTCTGTGCTGGCAGCTCCGAGCCTGGAGCCTGCTTTGGATTCTGTCTTCCTCTCTCTCTCTGCCCCTCCCCCACTCATGCTCTGTCTCTCCCTCTCTCTCAAAACTAAATAAACATTAAAAAAGAATTAAAAAACAAAAAAGGAAAGAAAGAAAGCTGGCTTCAAAATGGACCAAGAGTCCCTTGTCAGGCAGCCAGATAATGGGCGGCGATGTCTGAAGTTGTACCAAGTGCTTGGTCAAAGCAGAGATGATAGGATAAAAAAGCCCATCTCAGAAGCTGGGAACTGACAGAAGCTAGAATTTGCTCCCTGCTAAGCAGCATGTAGAGGAGACGAAGCTGGTGTGAGGGAGGGAAAAGGAAGCAGGGGGTAAAAGCCTGGCTAGCGGAGAGCAGCCCCAGGGGGAGCACAACCCCCCTGGGGAGGAGGTGGGGAGCCTCCCGCGTGGGGAGGGAAGACACCAGTAGAGCAGGAAACTGGATCCACGTGGCTGCAAAGACACCCCTCAACCTGGAACACAGAGCTTGAGCCCAAAGTGTAGCACGAGAGGGGACTTGTCCAATGAAGGCTGTTACCAGGCAGTAAAGCATGGGTAAAGCCTGACGGGTGAAAAATGGAGTCGGAGTCTCAGTTCTGCCACGCGTGAGCTGGGGACCTTAGCTAAGTTACTTAATCTTCTGGGCCTTGGTCTCCTCATTTTTGAGATGGCGCTGATAATAGTACCCACCTCCCAAGGTCTTGTAAGAGTTAATTGAGATAATGCATCTCAGGTGCCTAGTAAAGGATCTGACACAGACGGAATAGTCAGTTAACAAATGTCAGCTGGTGGCAGAGGTCCGAGGGACGTCCCCAAGGGTAGAGAGAGAGGCCTAGAATGAGCGGTCAGTCTGGATGGGGGTAGGGTTATACTGACAAGATCTTCATACCAGGTTGGGTTCAGTAGCAGATCTCTGATTTCCCTCTTCATGCGCAGCTAGCGTCCTGGAATTCCTTACAGACAGGAAGAGTAGATCTCTACGCTCAGCAATTGACCTCTGTTTGAAGGCTCTGGGTGTGAGAGAACGAATCTCGGGTAGCCAATTGGGCCGGGGGTCCAGTTTAGAGTCTAAGGTCAAGAGTTACCTTAATCCCTTGGAAACATCTGGTGGAGAAGTGAAAACGATCTATTCTGCAGGATGAGTCCTCCACGGTGAGTTTTTGCGTATGGAGAGCGGGAAGGTAGAGATGCAAGACAGCGCAGCGGTCAAGGGCACAAGCCTTAAGCACTGTTCTTAGTCTTTAGTGTCGGTTAGAATCACCTCAAGGCTTTGCTCAGACAGACTGCAGGGCGTGAACTTGCACAGCTTCTGTTTTTTGTTTTGTTTGGTTTCTAATATGTCCCCTCACCCCGTGCCTCTATTTCTGTTCTTGCCATGCATACCGTACAATGCCATTTGGGGTAGCCAAAGGCTTCCCTTACATTTATACTTAAAAAATGGACTTCCTGGCTCTCTGCCTCTCTGGTTTTGTTTTTTTTTTTTAAATTTTTAAAATGTTTTATTTATTTTTGAGACAGAGAGAATCAGAGCATGAGTGGGGAAGGGGCAGAGAGAGAGGGTGTCGCAGAATCCAAAGCAGGCACCGGGCTCTGAGCTGTCAGCACAGAGCCCGACACGGGGTTCGAACCCACGAATTGTGAGACCATAACCTGAGCCAAAGTCAGATGCTTAACCGACTGAGCCACCCGGGCGCCCCTCTCTTCTCTCTTTGCACCTTTTGAGGCAAGTCATTAAATTCATTCAAGTTTTGAAGCTCTCTGACTTTATTTAAACTTTTATGTGATTGTAAGCACCTTGAGAACAGAGAGGTCATAAAGCTCGATTCGTGTGTCTGTTGGTTGCGTGTTGCAATGACCTGTAACTGATCTAGTCTGAGAAAATTAAAACAGGTCGTGAAGGTAAATGAGCGGGTTCAGCAACTAGCACGCCTCTTGAGTTTAGGAGATGTGAGTTTCCTGTATGTCTTCCAAACAGCGTATTAATTAATGAAACCTGGAGATCGTAGCCAGGGGTCCCAAACAGCTTGGGATCGGCCACTAGCCGCCCACAAAATCCAGAGGCAGAGAGACCTGTGAAGGTGCAACAGGGAAGGGATTTGTTTCAGGCAGGCCAGCGCCGGGAAGACAGTGCACCAATACCTCAAAGCCTGTCTCCTGCCACAGTGTCTGGTTCAGTAGGTCTCTGACAAGTTCCCAGGAGGTGCTGCCGGGCCAGGGACCACACTTTGAAAACCACAGCTATGGAGTCAGAGGGACTTAGTTTTAAATTTCCATCTTAACTACTTTTATGACCTTCGCCAACTTATACAACCTCTGCGAGCTACAGTTTCCCCATCTGTAAATAGAATAACAATACTTACCTCTTGGGCTTGTTTTGAATGTCAGTTAAAAAAAAATACATGAAAAGTGCCTCGCACTTAAAAAAAAAGTATGAATGAGTAGATGTTGGGGACTTAGCAGGAGTGGGAGGCTTAAGGAGCTGGAAAATCTGGTTTAAAAAAGGGCATTAAGACGCAGGGCGGAGGAACCGAGCTGTTTCCCGCTTGGCTCCTCTCTGCTCCTGCCGTCGTCACGGACACGGACGTGGGAAGCGATGGGGGCTTGTGGGAGGCGGGAGCCCCAGAGGCAGCTTTGGAGCGCTTGGTGGAAGGGATGGAACTGGGCCGTTTTCAGCAAAATGGATATTTCTGGCTGGTTTTTCGGCTCTGTAACTCAAGGGGAAAGCACATCTAGAAGTATTTTGAAAGGAGAGAGAGACTCCACTGAGGGGTTGACCCTTCCCACCCAAAGCTCTCAGGGCTGCTCTCTCTCTCTCTTTTTTAAATGTTTATTTTTGAGACAGAGAGACAGAGCACAAGACAGGGGAGGGGTAGACACACACACACACACACACACACACACACACACACACACACAATCTGAAACAGACTCCAGGCTCTGAGCTGTTAGCACAGAGACCAACACGGGGCTCGAACCCAAAAACCATGAGATCATGACCTGAGCCAAAATCAAGAGTCTGACGTTTAACTGACTGAGCCACCCAGACGCCTGCTTAGGGCTCCTCTTGGCCTCTCTGGAGAACACTGTGTGTGCAGACCTTGGGGCTGGGGCTGGGCAGCCTCTTCTCAGAATGTTCTCCTCTGACCCCATCTGTAGAACTTATAATCATCCTCTAAGGTTCTTTGTCTCTGAAACTAGCAGCCCTTCACAGGCTGATTTCATTGTTAACACATCTCTTTCTCTCTCTCTTCAGACTGTGAGCACCTCAAAAGCGCAAACTTTAACTTGTCTTTATATGCCTTTTGTGTTCTTTAGCAAAGGACTGGCTCAATAAATGTTTGGTAAATTAAGGAGGAAAGGAGGGAAGGGATTAAGGGAGGGAGGGAGGAAGAATTTGCATTTTAAAACTTGAGTTTCTAGAAGGCAGGATTGATAGCTTACTCTGTAATTGCATCTTCCACACTTAACTCAGGACCCCGAATGCATGAGGCATTCAGTAAATACTTTACAAATGTTCCTGCTTTCAATTAGCATTTGCACCATCTGAATTTGGGTTTCAAGAGTATTTAACAACTTTTAACTCGTTTTGGTTTTCTTTTTTCCCTCTGTGAATGTTTTCCTTCTTCACTCTTCGCCTGCTCAAGCCTTTATTTCATTTCCTCCTTTCCCAAGAAGAAATTACTGTATTGATCACAGAGCTAGAGGCACAGTAAGTAACTTTCTATTTTTTTTAATTTATATTTTAATGTTTATTTATTTTTGCAAGAGAGAAACAGAGTGCGCGTGGGAGAGGGGCAGAGAGAGAGGGAGACACAGAATCCGAAGCAGGCCCCAGGCTCCAAGCTGTGGGCACAGAGCTCGATGCGGGGCTCGAACTCACCAGCCGTGAGATCGTGACCTGAGCTAAGGTCGGACCCGTAGCTGACTGAGTCACCCAGGGGCCCCTAAGTAGCTTTCTATTTAAAGTTGGCTTTATTCAGGGCACCCGGGTGGCTCGGTGGGTTAAGTGTCTGACTTCAGCTCAGGTCATGATCTCACAGTTCTTGGAATTGAGCCCCACGTCGGGCTCTGTGCTGACGGCTCAGAGCCTGGAGCCCGCATTGGACTCTGTGTCTCCCTCTCTCTCTGACCCACACCCCACTCGCCCTCTGTGTCTCTCTCTCTCAAAAATAAATAAATATTCAAAAAAATATTAAAAAATAAATTTGCTTTATTCTATTCTTCCATTTTATCATCACAGCACTGAATTATTTTATGAATCTGCCTACCGTAGGGAGCTCTTCTCTCCTCATGCTCTGCCTAACCTGTAAAGGAAGAGGCCCCCTAACAATATCCCTCTTGTGGGGAACTGCTGTGGCTTGTGCACCTGTCGGCGTAGGCTGCCATCACAAAATCCCACCGACAGGGGGCTTAAACAACAGAAATTTATTTTCTCTCCGTTCTGGAGGCTGGAAGTCCAAGATCAAGGTGCCAGCTGATTGGGTTCCTGGTGAGAACACTCTTCGTCCTTGAAGACTACTGCCGCCTTGCCGTTGTGGCCTTTCCTCTGCTATGCGTGGGGTGGAGAGAAGGAGATCTCGGGTGTCTCATCCCTTTTTATAAGGACACTGTTTCCATTCGCTCAGGGCCCCACCATCATGCCCTCATGTAACGTCACCCCCATAAAGGCCCTGCCTCCAAACACAGTCACATCGCGAGTTGGGGCTTCAACACGTGAATTTTAGGGGGACACGATTCCATCCATCCCGCCGTGGTTGCTCCTGTCTACAAGGGGAGGAGGAGTTAATTGGATGACTGAGAGCCTGACACACCCACTGGGCTGATTTTTAAGGGCCAGGTGTGGTGAAAGATGGGGACCCCTGCTCCCGTGGCCCTCTCTGTAGAGACTCAGAGGGCTGGCATTGTGTTTCTGGATCACACGCCGTCAGTGGGACAGCAGTAGGCTGCCCCAGCCAGAGCTCCGCTCCATTGTTTCCTGCTTTTCAGCCTGCTGCTGGGTGGGCACATTAAGCCAGTGCTACTCTGCCCATCTGTCTGCAGCTCTGAGAAGGAGCGGAACCCCTCCCTCAACTCTGGTCAAAGCCACGTTTGCCAGTCGGACTTTATAAGAAAGCCCGTCCTGGGAGTTTTTGAGCTACATGACTACTGTCTTTATGTTTAAAAATTTTTTTGAATTTATTTTGAGAGAGAGAGCGAACAGGGGTGGGGCACAGAGAGAGGGAGAGAGAGCATCTCAGGCAGGCTTTGTGTTGTCAGCTCAGAGCCGAATGTGGGCCTCAAACTCACGAACCGTGAGATCATGACCTGAGCCAAAATCGAGAGTCAGACGTGCGACTGACTGAGTCACTCAGGTGCCCCACGATCTACCCTATTTTAAATTGCATCCCTCTGCATCCTAGCCTTTCCCATCTCCTGACCCTTTTTCTTTTCTCCACGGCACTTTCCATTTTCTAATGTTTCTTCAGTTCAGCCGGAAGAATCTTTTAATACACTTTGAAACGGGTTTCTGAAAAAAGATACCTTAACTAAAGCGTCAGAGTGTTATTCTGTTGAGGAAGATGGGGGCATATTTAACTTAGGAAAGAATGCTTTTAGGCACAGTTGGGAGATAGTATACTAACTGTTATCCACTGCCTAAAACATGGTTTTGGAGCAGAGATAATACAAATGGGTTCTGTACGTTTGCCTCATGGATGACATGCAGGAAATGGTGATGATGATGGTGAACATTTACTGAATCCTTCAATGTGTGGGACACAATGCTATGTAATCTACATGCATTTTCTCTTCAAAGTGTCCCCGTGATGTAGCTAACACCACTCATTCTATTTTACAGCCGACGAAACTGAGGTCCAGTGAGGTTAAGTGACCAGTGTGGAGCCCAACTCACATCTGACATGCCCGTCGCTCAGCTTAAGAAAAGAATATTCTACCCATTAGATCTGGCCAGCGACGGAGTGGCAAGGACGGCCACGTGGTCTCTGTGCTCTGAGCCTGATCCAGTAGAGGCTGGATGACCATCTGTTCGAGCTGCTGCAGAAAGGAGATCGATTTAGACAATTTCGGAGTCTCTTTCCAACCGTAGGATCTTGTGGAAACTTGACGGGCGGTCCTGTGGGAAAGGAATTAGATTTATTCTTTGTAGCTCCTGTTCAATTGAGTAGCATTTCTCAGGCTTTTCCAACTAGAAATCCCCAATGTCAAAGGCAAGTGAATGGATACTCCTGGGAAGTCTGAGGCAGAGCTGCCAGAAACAGAGTTCTGAGTCAAGTCTGAAAAACAAACGATTGGAACTTTATATTATACATGAAAATATGCTTGTTTGTTTTAAGGAAAAGTATTTTAAACCAGAATGTCTTTTTGAAAGAAAAAACATTCAACACATAGCTTCAGTTCCACCCCACTTGCCCAGTAAGTCTTCATTTTAGTTCGGTTCATCAGGAAAATGTGCCATATTTATTATATGAGTTTACAAATCCCCAACACACAGTCCAAGTCTCCCAGGGGAAACATTTATCTTCATATGAGAAGTAAAGCAGTCGCGTTAAGACCAATGAGGAGAAGTTACAGAGAGACAGATCAGGTTCTCTCCCAGTGCAAGTGAGGTCTTTCTAAGAGGTGCCGTTGCCTAGTGGTGGAAGGGACCCTGGAAAAAGGAGCGAGGAAGCAGCCACTGGAAAGTTTCTTAGCAGAGCTGGGTCATGGGTCTGGGGACGTTAACAGGGGATTCCACTTGGGGAATGCTAGTGCCAGAGCAAATTTCAGGCCATGGTGAGAGGAACAGGAGAAAACCATGCTCACTGTTGTTCCAAAAAGGCTTGCAGAGAAGCCATTACTACGGTAACAATCGCTTGCTTCGTCCTTCCTACGCCTCAGTCCCTATTCCCAAAGCTTTAAGATCTCATTTAGTTCTTAGAGTGACCCATATTTTCATCAATCCCCTTTCCAGATTAGGAGATAGAGGCACAGGGAAATTAAGTAAATGACTCAAGGTCTCACACTTGCGAAGAAGCTGAGCTAGATTTTGAACTCAGACTATTAGGAGGTAGGGCCGGAGCTGTCTGCTACCACACGATGTCATCTCCTTGGTTCTTGGCTCTGACCTAGAAGGCGTCTTGTCCACAGGAAGGAGGCCGGCTGGTGAGTGGTCTGGACCTCAGGACTCTGGTCTACCCTCTGCCGCTAATCAGGCGACTTTGGAAGGGTCACTTACTCTTCCTGTTTTTGTTTTTGTTTTTGTTTTCACATGCCAATTCATTATTTCTGAGTCTGCCAAGGAGATCATAGTTTCTTACGTGTCTTTTACTGAGACTCAGGGAAATGTGCCAAGTCATATAGGAGTCCCAGCATGCCATCAGTAGAACTAAAACAAAATAAAAGCAAAGCAAACAATGGAAAAAACAAAAAGAAAAAAACCTACTGGGAAGTGCCTCTCTCTCCCTTGGATTTACTTTTCTAGCAGGTAGAATCCTGTCCCTGGGGGGCTCTAGACTCTATAGGAAGTATGTCTTTCCCTACATCAAGGATTGGTCTTCATGGCTCCCAGCACCAACATTATACTAGGATTTACTAAACTCCTTTTGCTCACTATGTATTTATGAGTTCACAAAAATATGGATAGATTGTGTCCAGATGGCCATCTGGTTTCCAGTTTAAATGGCCACATGATGCATTGATGTGGGACAGTGGCTTCAGCAGTGAATCATTTCTGGATTCCCTACTGTTATAGTGGGATGATGAGGAATTTTTGGGATCTCTCTGGGAATCTCTGCTCCAATGTTCTCTCATCCAAAAAACAGTGGAGGAAGGGGGATGGGTGAAATAGGTAAAGGGGATTCAGAGCACACTTATCATGATATGTAGAATTGTTGAATCACTATATTGTACACCTGAAGCTAATATAACACTGTGTATTAACTATATTAGAATTACAATAAAAAACTGAGTAAAAGAAAAAAACAATAGAGACAGGAGGGGCTCCTAATATAGGGCCACACTGACCACTGAGACTTTTATTGCCCAGGATGAGTGAGGCAAGTGCCACATAATTCTTTCGCGAATGCTCTTTAGATTGCAAGAGGATCTCACAGAGAAATTGGGCCACCGGAGGACTTGTACCCCTCATCTCCATTTCATCTTCAGAAGACTCACCACTGCACGAAGGTCAAATGCAGCCAGGCTTGGTGTTTTCAATCCGGAAAATTTGCCCCAGAGACCTGAGGGTCCTATGCCCTTGTGATTTGTAGGTGGCAAGAGAAGGCGGCCTTTATCTGGTGTGCCTGGAAAATCTTCCAGGTCTCCTAGCAGGACTCGAACAGCTCAGAAGACACAGTCCGCTCACTCATACATTCCAAAAGCACGCCTTGGGTTCCTACTATGTAGAGATATATAGATCAAGATATGTAGTTCATCTATCTATCTATCTATCTATCTATCTATCTATCTATCTATCTCACTCAATCTAGATTCATAGCTTACAGTGTGGCTAAGTGTCCATAAATAAAACTTGGTAATACAATGAGACAAGTGGAGCACTAGAGATTGGCTCAAAAAGCTGTGGAGGGAAGGAAGGACAGAGAGACAGAGAGAGAAGGACATTCCAGGAAAAGAGCACGAAGGAAGAAGGACAGAGAAATGCCAAAGAGCTGCCATCACCGAGGGCTGGGAAGGTTCAGTGTGGCCAGCGCACAGGGTGAGTTTATGGAGTGAGGGAAGTTTCGGGGGCTTACAAACTTGCCCCAGCGACTTGTCACCCTGGCCCAGAGACGGGAATGAAGGCAGTGAAGAGGGGGGAGGTTGAAGGCAGAGGGGCTGGATTGAGGGCCCCAGGGGCATTAAATGGGAGGAAATGAATATTGAGAAATTTGTAAAAGGATTGTCAAAAATCGTCTCAGCTAACTGCATCGAATACACTCTATGTGCCAGAGAGTGAGGTGGGGCTTCCATTCACATTTCGTACTTACAGTCATGAGTGAGTGAGGTGAGTGCTGTTATTATTGCCTATTTTACCGCTAATGAGACTGACGATATGGAGGTAAACTAAATTGCCCAAAGTCACAGGTAGCGAGAGAGCGGAGATTGAAACCCTGGCTGTCTTATCCAAGGGAACAATAACTCAAGACAAGAAATGTAAAGAAAGGTGAAGAAAGTGGGTTTACTTGTCTCCATTCATTTCTCTATTTCATTATACAGTACTCATTATAAAAAAATGTTTTAGTTGTCCTAGACGACCTTTCTTTCCGAAATCTCTGGTAAGATTTTCTTCTTTGCCTACACCTTTTATTAGTTCCCTCTCTCTGCCACCCATCCTGCATTTACACAGTTCATTGGGAAAATCTTTTTAGAATGCAGCTGTATGAAAAGCTAATGCAAAATAAGAATTAGTCTGTAAAATGTGTTAGCCTGGTGAGTAGCATCTATTGGTGGCTTTCTCTGCACAGGTGGTTTGTTTCTCTGAGCTGGGGTTTGGAGAGAGGCAATTCAGAGTGTCTGTTTTGTTTTTTCTCACATTTCCTGAGCAGGATATTGGGACTTTAGGAACACGTGCATATCCACCCACATCTCAGTATAAACTGAGATGCAAAGTAATTTGAATGGGATTGGGGGGGGGTGACGGGGGGAAAGAAAGAAAAGAATATGAATGAGATGCTTGTCGCCACCATGATTCTGACTTGTGTATCTACGGGACTTACCCATAGAGTCAGGCTGCTTAGTGGATGAGTCCCTCTTTCTCCATGAGCAGATGGGGAGAGAAGGTTGTGGTCGCATATGCATGACCAGTAAAGGTATCCTTTCACAGGTGAGCTGCTCTGAGTGTACCCTTGCTCCTTCATGAGCTCCAAGCCCTCTCTCTAAGGGGGATCTAAGCATTCATTCAGAGACCCTTACAGCAAACTCTAACAAAGTATGTTTTCAGGAGTGGAAGAAGCAGGCTGGAAAACTATTCTTGGTCCCCACTGTGGCTTCTCGATCCTCCTAGAACTCTTCTGGTTACTGCGTGGAATCCACAAGCAATGCGAGGGTCGGGGTCCTGAAGGAAGGCTCTTTGTTCCTCTCTTACCTTGACAGTGCTCACCAGGGAAGGAAGAACGCGACATAATGTTCACGCAGCTCTTGGGACGTTGTCAGGAAAGACTTCTAGATTGGGCATCTTCACGTGGGCAGTGTTCATAAGACTATCATGCGGCAGCAGAAACAACAGAATTGCCATCACCTCTCGAGCTGGGCCAGTCTGCTTGGCTCCAGGTTCTAAGGTTCAGGACAGAGGAGAAGAGAAGGGCACCGTAAAGCCATGGAGAACCACAGAACCCGCCGCCAGGAACTGAGACCCGAGGTCTCCCCTTGGCGGTTCCTGAAGTCATGTAGCATCTCTAGAGAGGAGGGACATCTAGCCTCTTGCTGACAGAGCCCAGGGGCTCTGAATGGAGTGGTTGAGGAGTTAGACTCAACGTAGAGATGATGAAAATAGCCCTTTCAGGAAATTTCATTGCAAAAAATGGTGAAGAGAGCAAAAGAGAGCACAGTGAGTGGCTGGCCGAGTGAATAGAAGATTTTTTTTTAAGAGAGGAGATATAATAGCCGCTGGGATGTAGGACTCAGAGTTGCATGTATTCTTATGGACGGATCTCAAAAGCATAAGGTTGCGTGAAAGACAAGTGCATAAAAGAACACACAATATGACATAATTTTATTTAAAATGTAAAATATTAAGCAATCCCCATCGTTTCTTTATGAGGATATATACAGTTCATTTTTAAAATGTGTTTTTATTTATTTTGAGAGAGAGAGAGAGAGAGAGAGAGAGAGAGAGAAAGCACGAATAGGGGAGGGGCAGAGAGAGAAGGAGAGCAAATCCCAAGCAGGCTCCACTCTGAGTGTGGAGCCCTAGGTGGGACTCATCTCACACCTGCGAGATCGTGACCTGAGCCAAAATCCAGAGCTGGATGCTTAACTATCTGAGACACCCAGCCCTCCAGGAGTCTATTTTTTTTTTCTTGTTCTAAATTGTTTATTAGGTAAGAATTTTATAAACATTCGTTATATTAGCAGTAGTGGTGGCGTGGAGTGGAGCGTACTATGCCTTCTCCAAGCTGCGTGGAGAACCACCGAGACTATGGTGGTACTTGAGACACTTTCTGAGGCCACGGCTCTTGTGGCCTGCAGATGTGGGCCCTCTGGCTTGTGCACTGGTTTCAGGATCCACTGGGTGTCAGGATTTCTTCTTCCCCTTCCCTTTCCACTTCTCTTTCCCCCTTCTCCTCTCCTTCTCCTTCTTCTCCTCCTTCTTCTCCCTCTTCTTCCTCTTCTCTTTCTTCGTCTTCTTCTTTTTTAAGATTTTATTTTTAAGTCGTTACTACACCAACATGGGGCTCAAATTTACAATCCAGAGATCAAGTCGCGTGCTCTACTGACTGAGCCAGCCAGGTGCCCCGGGATTTCTTCTGATAGCTTCGTGGAATGGGTCAAGGAGGAGAACCTCAAAGAATTTGCATGTAGAATCTTCGCCAACCCAACAAGAATTCAGGGCTCTCAGAGTCCCCGGTGGTGCCTAGCTCCCTCCTCGGCAACAAACCGAAGGCTTCGAACAAACCAGCTGGTTAACTAGCTAGCTATCCTAGCAACGGATAGGATTGCTGTGGGTCGCACCCCAGAGCACAGGGGTCCGATATATGACATAATCTTGCCTGACTTGTGTCCCAGGCTGTGCGCTTTATGGAACCGGCAGAGCAGAGAGCTGGTGGTACTGCCTGCAGCATCTAGAAAAGAAAATGCATTACTGGGGACTGCTTCTTCCTCCGTAGCTCCTGAAGTGCTTTTAAAGCCCTCATCTTGCTTACCTGGTGGCAGCCACCACTCGGAAAGCTGTATGGAATGTTTTTTCACTCTGCATGGGACGGATGCCATTAGCCTCAGGCCAGTGGTTGCCTAAGGAGTGAAGGATCCAGGGAGAAACACACATTACACGTATCTAAATGCTGTGTCGTTTTTTTTTAACAAAGGGAAACGGAACAAAATATAGTAAATTGTTAATAATATTAAAGCGAGGGGCACCTGGGTGGCTCAGTCAGTTGCGTCTGACTTTGGCTCAGGTCATGATCTCACGGTTTGTGAGTTGGAGTCCTGAGTCGGGCTCTGTGCTGACTGCTGGAGAGTCTCACTGTTTCCTCCCTGCCCCTCCGCTGCCTGTGCTTTCTCTCTCTCTCAAAATATATAAATAAATAAAAACTTAAAGAAAATAATAATGTTAAAGCTAGATGGTGGATACACAACTATTTATTTTATTATAGCCTACACTTCTCTGTTTACATTGAAACGCTAATGTAAAACAAGCAAAATACAAAAATATCATCATCATCATCATCATCATCACCACCAACAAGAATAAAGGAATCCTCTCCCCCTTGGGAGATTTCAAATGCAGATCTACCAGCATCCCGGGGTATGGGTTATGATTTCTTAACCCCTCTCATTTCCAGCCCCTGGATGCTGTGAAAACAAAAACCCCATTCAATGCAAATATGTTGAGTGAAAGGGCTATCAATTAGTTAATGTTCTGCCTTCCACTATCTCCCTTCTGCCTTATGGGAGTGTTCTGGGGGTGATCGTGAGAAGACGGGGTGACTGATGACGATTCACATCGGTGGAGTCTACCTGTGCATTTTATTTAGAGCGCTGTGGACTGGTTTGTGTGAGTCATTTTGGAGAGAAGTTAAAGCTAGGGGGCCAGTGCCGGATTGAGCCGCACGACCCCGTCATTGGAAAATGTGAAGTTCGTCATTGCAGGTTTTATTTTGTCCCTAATAAGCATTGAGAAGCGGCCACAACTGCCTTTTTCTTGATCACAGTCACTTACGTTGGCCTTTGCCACAAATTCTCTGTAGTGTGTGCACGTGCTGGATACTGCAGTGGGGGGCGGGTTATATGATCTTCAGGAGGACAGATGAGTAGGCACAGGAAAAGGGGTCCACTAGAGAAAGCCTTTTATTGATCAACATGTGAGTTAGAGGATGTGACTTCTTACAATAAGTCAGAAAACAAGCTAAAATCCCTCATATAGACTAGGGGAGGATCTGGAAGTGAGAAAGAGGCACCTCTTCCTCTTCTTTTGGCCACTCAGATTTTCTGAAGCTATGATACAAATCTGGTATATCTACTGGACCAGTGGAAGAAATTTCTGGAGAAGCTCGTTTCATTTCACTCTAAGGTTTGTTTGCCTCCCCCCGACCCTTCAGATAATTGAAAGCACATCAGGGCGTGAGGCTGCCTTATTGCCTTCAACTTTAAACAGACCGAGCTGGGAGGCTCCCTGTCGATGATGTCATGAATGGTTTCAGTTTGCACTTGGGGACAGGTTTTACTAGGAAGTCTAGTCCACGGGTGGAAGGCTGATTCTCTGAACTGTAGGGGCTCCCCGCCTGTTCTCACAACACCGTCTCCTCTCCCTACCACCCCACAGGCACCAGGGTGGGAAGGTGAAGAGCATGAACGTCACAGTCTTCCCACCATGATACAGTAGACACATCGCATAGGCAGATGAGCCAACCTGCAACTGTCCTGGAAGTTTAGGAGAAGACTCCAGATTCAGTGAAATGTTATTGGATGCTGATCCCTGGAGACCCGTGGGCAAATTGTCTCCATCCTTTAAGGGACTTGAGATAGCTAAAAAGGAAGGAATAAGTCACACTGAAGACCATGTTTATACAACACCCCCATTGACTCTCAGAGTTTGGCTCTATTTCTTTCCATTAGGTACAAGAGTTTAGAGCCAGGCAAATAAATCTGACTGCTCATCTGTCACATCTGATGTGGTTGTTGAAAGGACTGACCTTCATGACCTGTCTCATCAGGAGCTCAGCAGCTGATGGTCACACACGCAGTGTCCTGGCCCGAGTCCACAATGGAAGGATGGAGTATTTTGCTTGAGGACTGCTCAGGACGGAGCCCTTTGGAAGGGCAGCAGCCAGATGTCCAGGCCCATTCAGCTCGTGGGACAGCAGCTGCTTTGTTATTCTGTGAGACGAAACAGCGTTCCCGACCCGACCCGTGCAGCCGAGTGGGCAGGCCACCGTCATCCAGATGCGGAGTCAGGCAGAGTAACAGGCCGGGTGACAGCACCTGCAGGGTCAGGGGAGCTCCAGGGAAGCTAAAGACTTCAGCAGTTCTGGCAAAAGTTTTAAAAAAATGCTCCTCTTCCCATCCTGCTCTTTGTTAATTGGAAGTACCCAAACTTCCACCTGGTGTTATACAAATGCCCAAGGAGAGACGGAAAGGAGGAGGGGCCGTGGAAGGGCTCTTGGCACGTACTTTTCTTCGTGGCCCTTCTCCTTCTGCCGCACCGCTTCCCATCTAGGCCGGAGCCATGCGAGATACCCCTTCCTGCAACACAGGATCAGTTGGGGAGGTTCAGACGTAGCGTTTCACAGAGCCTCATGGACGGATGAAAACACAACCTACCCTGGGTCTGATGAGCAAAAACAGACGAGCATAATAAAAGCTAACGCTCATTTAGTATGATTTTCAAGGCACTTCCGGGCGATGATTCACAGGCACTTTCTACTCAACGAGATTCCCATTTATAAGCAAAGAGGCTGACTTAGTGGTTGGGGGACTTCTCAGCATAGAAGGTGACAGGCCTCGTGATGGTGAAGCCAGAACTGCCAGGATCTACACTGTGGTCTACACTGGGTCTACACTGTGCACACGGTGCTTACCTCGAAGTGGCCCCCAAGGACAGGGCTTTGCCTCTCTCGTTTATCTGTAGATCCCTAGCCCCTTGAACCGAGGTACCCAACAAATACTTGGTGTATTAATTTGTTGCACTATTATCACTCCTAAAAGGCTAGAAGGGAAAGGTACCTTGATGTGGCCAATGTTGCATTCCCATACGAACTATGAAGGGGAATATTTTAGTGAATGTTTTGATGGCCTTTGAGAGGTAAATAAGCTTCCAGTCCTGGCTCTCTGCATCAATAGCTGGGGGACCTTGGGCTAGTTCCATAAACCCCTCAAGCCTTAGGTTCATTCTGTGTAAAATGGGGAGCACAGGAATGTTGCAAGGATTAAAGGAGGTAACACGCGACAGATGTTCAGCTTTGAAACATTTAACGCGTTTTGTTTTCATCATGAACTTGAATCATGGATTGCAAGGCTGGTCACTGCATGGAAGAAAGATGAAGCCACCATCTCCACGCCATATTATTGTTACGTATTTGAGGAATTAGGGTGTTCTTGAAATTGATCCCTCAGGGTAGTCAAGGTTCTACTGTACAGGAGACGCTCTCAAAAATAGTCTTTCCTCCCCTCGGTTACGTCCCACTGCGTGAATGTATTTATCGATGGATGTGTGAAGTCCATAGGCTCTCACATCAAAATAATTCATATCTCATGGTCTCCCTTTTTTAAAACATTTTTTTCAATGTTTATTTATTTTTGAGAGACAGAGAGAGACAGAGCATGAGTGGGGGAGAGACAGAGAGAGAGGGAGACACAGAATCTGCAGCAGGCTCCAGGCTCTGAGCTGTCAGCACAGAGCCCGATGTGGGGCTTGAACCCACAAATTGTGAGATCATGGCCTGAGCCGAAGTCAGACACCTAACCGACTCAGCCACCCAGGTGCCCCTAGTGGTCTCCCTTTTAAGCAGATTGTCCTGTTGACAAACCAGAGGAAACTGAAATGCTATTTATAGCTAAAGGGATATTTATTTACTTTGCACATTGTATTTAAGTTCGACTCTATGAAATTCCATTGGTAGTTTCATACCCAACCCAAATAACACAGATTTTCTTTTCCAATACTCCTGAATCCCAGTTCACTCAGTCTATCCCACTCTTAATGCTGTTTGGACTCAGTTGCCTTTAAGTCTGAATTTTGAGTTATAATTACTTGCATTTGCTGTGTGTGTCTTTATAATTACCAGATACTCTCATTGACATTACCTTGTTTAATCCTCAGGACAGTACACGGTGAGGCAGTATCAGCCCCACTTTATAGATGTTGAAGGAAATGTCTTTGGAGGTATAGTGAGCTGGCCCAAGGTCACAGCCGAGACGTAGCCACTCCACCGAACTGGGAGGGGGGGAGATTCTGACTCCTGAGTTCAGCACCTTCCCCATTATACTCCAGCTACTCCCTCTCCACTGTCACCCGAGTGCCACTCATTGGCTCGTACAGAGGGGTATCTATATAGCCGAGTTATTATCTACTTCTCTTTATCTCCGGAGCCTTCTGGTTGTCACTTGTAGTTTTCCCTAGCTATTTCAGCCATGTGCACACCCCGAGTCCTAGTCCGGCTGACTTCTCTCATCATGTCCTGAAAAGAAATGTAAAGGAAAGGGCTGTGTTTGGGTCCACTTCGCCTGTTACTTTTCCGAGATTCCGGCTTTCTGCAGAGGCTTCTTAACCACAATCGTGACTGTTCTTTCAGAACTTGGAAGGTCCTCTTCCATTCCCTGCGTCTCCCCTGGCACAGCCGACAGACCCTCCGTGTGGGTAGAGTGGTTTTTGCCTCAATTGTAATAAAAATTTTAATGATTCATCAGTACAGTAGCTGTTAGACAAATGCCCAATTAGTATTCATCCATAGCTAAGTAACCTCCTGCTCTTTTGTGGGGCTGTGACAAACACAGCCCTTCCAGAACCGGCGGAGGGCTTCAGACCAGAGCGCTTTGGGTCTCCCTGCAGCCCTCGGCGCGCGCCGGGGCCCCTGCCTCACCTGCCCCCCAGGGCGAGGCCGCCCTAACAGCCCGGACTTAGGAGCGCAGCCCGGAGAGGAGAAGCCGAGCCCCGCAGCGGGCAGGCCCCCCGGGTCAGCGGGCAGAGGCTCCCCGGGCGGAACAGCTGCCCGGGGACTTTTGCCGGAGGAGCAGCTGGATTGCGAACGAGGCTATGGACAGTGGTTCCGGATTAGATCTCCTTTGTGGCTTCTTTCCCTCCTCCCGACACGTGCCCGGCGGGCCCAGGTCACCGGGAGGGCAGCTGCAGAGGCAGGGGCGCCCCAGGTCGCTGCCCTGCTTCGCTGCCTTCTTTTCCTTCTCCCCAGCAAACCCCTCCTCCCCCCCGGGAGCCACCCGTCAGGACGCTGGGCGCCCCCACATGCTCCCGGGGTGGGGGCTTTCCTGCGCGGGGCAGTGTTGCTGGGGTCCATTTTTGCCTACCCTTTTCCCTCAGAATTTACCTGGAGACAGATGTTGGCCACAAAGTCCCCGCACTGCGCCTGCTCGCCAGGAAGCTTCTCTGCGTATTTCGGGGGTGTCTTTGCTTCCCTGCGTCTCACTCCCCCCCTTTCTGCCCTCTGCGGCCTGCAGGGAGCCCTCCCGACGCCCCTGACCCCTGACCCCATCCTGCCTCAGGCAGCTAGGTCCAGGGTCTTCCTCGCTCTTTTCAGCTTGGGCGTCCAGGCGACCACCCCCATCTCCTCCTTTCTCCTGCCCCTTCCTCACCCTGGCCCTCCCCACCCCCTCATGCCACTCACCGTGCCCTGTGGACCCTCACCTCTCAGGGCTCAGTTTTCTCAACCCAGCCTTCCTCCACCCCTCTCTTCCCTGCAACCCGCCCCTCCCCGCGGGAACTTCCTGGAATGTGACTTCCTCCCTTGCAGGTTTTCCATGCTTCGTGCCTGGATCATGTCATTTTTCTCCTCTTAACCAAAGTAGGCTCCACCTCACTCAGAGTAAGAACTGAAGTCCTCACAATTCCCTGCGTGGTGTGTCAGCTGTGACACTCCAGTGACAACAAATCCTGGCCCTTGCCTCTTCATCCCTCCTCTCCAGTTTCACGGGTCAAACCCGATCCTGCCTCAGGGCCTTTGCATCTGCTGCTCTCTCAGGCTGCAACGCGCTTCTCCGCCAGGTATTCGATGTCTCACTCCGTTCTTCCTTATCCATTTGATGCACAGTAAATGTCCTGGCGCTCTGCCACCTAAGTTTTCACACAATACTTGTTACCCTTACAACGGAAGGTTATGTTTGGAGGTGGCGTCTTTAGGGGTGATTAGGGCTACAGGAGTTCTTAAGGATGAGGCCCTCATGACGGGCTTAGTGCCATTAGAAGGAGACGCACCAGGGAGCTTGGCCTCTCTCTCTGCCATGTGAGGACACAGGGAGAAGGCAGCTATCTGCAAGCCAAGAACAGAGCTCTCTCCAGAACCCGAATCATGCTGCCAACTTGACCTTGGACTTCCAGCCTCCAGAACTGTGAGAAATAAGTTTCTTTTATTTAAGGACTCCCGTCGTTTGTACTTTGTCATGGCAGCCTGACCTTCACTATCTGCTTAAACGAATACATCAGCGTCCCACGGAGCAAGAGGCCCGGAGCGGGAAGCTGGGAACTTGTGGCTATTTGTTTGCTCGCAGCCTTGCGTGAAGTCCCTCCTGCTTGAAGTTAGTGCCTCCTTCTCGTCCTCCTGGGCGCTGCCACCCACTGTGTCCCTGTAAGGGTCTCAGGGACAACTCTGAAATCTGGCTCCCTTCTCGGTTCCTAGTATCCGCATCGGCGATCTGTCTGTCCCTCAGCTTCCACAATTCCAGGGCCTCCCTTGCGCCTCCCCTGCCCACGGGGACTGGTTACTGCCACACGGACGGCTCGGCCCAGAACCCTCAGACCCCTGGGCTCATGCTGTGACCCGAACGCCCGTCCTTCTGGCTCTCCTTCTACCACACACGCTCTTTGCCTCTGTGCTCACCTCTCGGTCCTGGGGCCTCTATTTCTGCCCAGGCAGCAGGCCCCCGAATTGTCACAAAGGGTTGTGCCCTTCGCGCATTGCACAGGGTCGGCCCCTGGAGGTAGTGGGTGGGAGCTGAACCCAGCCTGTGCTTTGCTCGGCTAAACACTGCACCTGTGCATGGGGGCAGGGCGTGCCCTTCTTCCCCAGCAGAAGGAGCATCTCCCTCCCCCCTCCCCTCCCCCCTCCTCCCTTTCCNCCCTTTCCTCTCCCTCTCCTCCCCTCCCTCCCCTTCCTTCCCCTCCCCTTCCCTCCCCCTCCCTTCCCTTCCCTTCCCTTCCCATAAAGAAAGGACCTTGCCAAGCCATATGCACACAGATGCATGTACCCAGTAGGGCATTAAAAAAGAAAATACTCACAAAGGCAGTGTTGGGCACCCGGGTGGTACAGTCAGTTGAGTGGCTGACTCTTGATCTTGGCTCACGTCATGATCCCACAGTTGGTGAGTTCAAGCCCTGCGCTGGGCTGTGCGCTGATGGCACAAAGACTGCTTGGGATTCTGTCTCTCCTTCTGTCTGCCCCTCCCCGCTTGTGCTCTCTCTGTCTCTCAAAATAAATAAATAAACTTAAAAAAAAAAAAAGACACTGTGTAGGCTGCAGCAGCCTCGATATACCTTACAGAGGACGGCTGTCCTTGAACTCTTTCTCTACTTCTTGCACACTTACCTGAAGTGCAACAGAACCTGCCCCCCCCCCCCCACACACACCCGGAGGTGCGCAGAGAGGAAGGGAGACAAAGCACGCAGTTAGCAGTTAATGTGTCAGTCTCCCTCTCTGCCTCGCTGCCAGGGGCCATGATTTGGGTTCTACCAACCTAATGCACCTGCAAGAGACTTTGACTTAACACTGGGTTCTACAGAGAAGGCGGAGCAGGGGCGTCGGTTTTCCCAGGAGCATGTGACGGAGGGGCTTTCATTCTATAGTTGGTAGCCGTGGTGGCCGGCCGTGAGCTAAAGCTGCATGATTGTGGCGGAGGCTCAGCCCCTGTGATGGGCCAGTCCCCAGTGTGTGGGGGGAGTCATTCCTGGACGCTGAGCCAGAGTCTGTTGCTTTGCATCGCTCGGAGGTTTTCTGGGCTATCTATATCCCTCTCTTTTGCAGCCAGCTGGAGTGGATGCTGTTCTAACTAGCACATGGGCCACGGCGAGCACCCTCCTTGCCTCTCTCCCTTCCCCTTCCAGCCCAGGTCCCGCAATCATCTGAACTCCTTGCCTCCCTCCTCCCCACGCCCCATCCCTCCTCTTCACCCACCCGGCGACATACCTCTCCCACCTGGGACAGCTGGTGCAGACTGTCACCATTCGTGTCTCAGCCTCAGCTGGGTCTTTGCGGACGCCCAGTGGTGCTTTCTTTCTCTTGTCTGGCCCATCACTCATTCTCGTCAATGATTCAAACCTTCCTCCCTCCCCTGAACACATGACGTCTTCGCTGTGGGCAGACAGCCCTCTAACCTCCGGTTCTACCCCCTCCTTGCCTTCGTTGCCCCCCGCTCCCAGCCTTGTGCACGTTCCCCACATTTCCTCCAGGCTCAGAGCACGGGGAGATCCATGCTCTTATTTAAAGGCAACCGCAGCGGGATCCCTCTGACCCGTCCCCTCCCACCATCTCTGGATCTTGCTTCATTAGTCCCCATCAATTCTTCCTGAATCTTCTGCCTTCCTTTCTCTCAAACAAAAGGAACTCAAGAACACTTAGTTAGCTTACATGTTGATTCATTAGTTTGTGTGCAAGTTATTTCCTCATATGTGAACAAATCCCTCCCCTTCCTGTTTTTTCTTTTTTTAAACTAATCTCTACACCCAACGTGGGGCTCGGATTCACTACCCCAAGATCCAGAGTCGCAGGCTCCGCTGACTGAGCCAGCCAGGAGCCCCAAGGAATCCCTTCTTAAGTGGAGATAAGGATTTATATATAAGAGTGGGGGCCGAGGAAACACTGCAAGTGGTCTGCCCACACTAAACCTGGCTTGTACTTTTTTGGGGATAAACTGATTAGCCAGTCTGGGCCTTCTGTCCTTGACTAGGACCAACGAGGAGATGGAAGACGACAATCTAAGCTGTTTAGGCTCCTTGAGAAAGCTTCGAGAGGCTGGCTGAGGAACACGCATTCCAGGCTCTCTCTGTATGACGTCTGCTAATGTTCTGCCATCACCTCCTCCATCCCCATTACGACTTCTCATCCCTACTGGGTCTTTCCCCTGACCCTTTCATCATACTCAAATAATTCCCATCTTAAAAGAAAAGTTACGCTCCCTTGACCTTCCCCTTGACCTTGAGCTTTCAGACTTCTCCGAAAGCTCACGTGTCTCCTTTTCGTCTCCATGTCCCCGCCTTCTCTGGCTCTTTAGTACATGTGGCTGTGTCATCTGAACCCTCCCACTCTTCCAGAACTTCCATGATAAGGTCACCCATGACCTATGTACTGAACGCAGGGGACAGGTTTTAGTTGTGTTCTTCCTGGATTTTCTTGCTGCCTTGGACCACAGTCTCTTGGGACACCTCTGGGTCCTGGTTCTTTATGGACACCCATGCTCACATAGCGTTCGTAGGTACCTCCCCTCCACATGACAGCTTCAGATGTTGGCACTCTCCAAGATTTTTCTTGGCCAGTTCTCTCCCCTCTGGACTCTAAGTATCATCGCTGTCATTTTTACAGCTAATGACTATGTGCCTGTGAGTCCCAAACCTGCCAAGTACGGCTGGAAAATTATACAGAAGAAAATTACAGTCGGGGGAAGGGAGAGGGTTTGTTTTATCCTAAGACAGAAATGCTCACACTTCACTGGATTCCTGCCATTTATGATCCACCTTTCAGTGGGCTGTTCCTTAGATGTTTAAGGGAGGCGAACAAGTTTGCCAAGGTGACAGCGGAACACCACTTTCCCTGAATCCCTCCTTGTTTTCTGCAACAAGGACTTCAAAATGAAGACGGGGAAGCGGCTGCCTTTTGGATCACTCCATCCATCTGTTGTCCCTTGGGTTCCTCTGTAAATATTGATGCTAGTTAGGCCCATTATAGGCATGGGGAATATTCTCTGCCCCTGGAGAGCTGCCATTACTCAGACGGGTGGCTGGGCCTTGGGAATGGCAGCCACCTCTTATGTCCACAATCAGTCGGGCCACCCAGGGCCATTTGTCTGCTATTGAAACCTAATCAGGGCGCTCTGCTGTGCGGCACCAGGTAAAGAGAATCCTTGAGGGGCTGTGTAGTTTACAGAATTTGTCTGGGAGCTCCCTGGAGGCAGCCTGAGGGAGCTGATGCTTTAAGAATGACATATTTTCCCCATGACACTACCGCCCCCTCACACTGCTCCCTCCCCAGCACCAGTTATGTCTACCATAGACTGGGGCACTCACTCACTTTTGAGTGTTTTGAGTGTTCTTTTGGCATTTTCTTATTCCCCGCCATCTTGTACATGGCTTTCTCCTTGAAGGCCAAGGCCGTGGAGGTTACACATGACATACATGACACATTTGTAGCATGAAGAGATATAGAGAAGCGAGCACGGACTGTTAAACAGAAAGAGTCAGAAAAATCTGTGTGTGAGTTCTGCCCAGTTGTCTACAGACTGTGTGACCTTGGGGAAATGACTTATCCGAGACTCCCTGGTTAACTATAATATGGGAATAATAAGTCACTTAATCACACGATGGTTGCAAAAATTAAGTGAGAAAGCACAGGTAAAGCAGTTGGCATTGTTAAGTGTCCCCAAATGGTAGCTGTTAAGATATCATTAGTAGATGCTTAATAAATATTTCTTGCTTCTATTGCTTTCTCCTTTCTCCCTGGAGAAGTCACTTAGTGCTGTGATTTATCTATCACATCTATATAGTACAAATTCCTCTTCTTTACTCTCTGTGGGCTGCTTCTCACGCTTGGCCACTTACTGTTGTTACTGAATGATGATGCAGGTGTTTTTATGTTTATAGTTTGTGTCCCAAACTCTAGTGTAAGGTTCCAGAAGGTTCCTCTGTTATAACTTTTGAATCCTCTACTGGTCCGCACAGTGTCCCAGTCGTAGTAGGTGCTCAGTAAATATTCGGTGACACGGATGAATAACATTTCACCTTAGAATATAATCAGATGCATGCTGGGGTGAAAATACTCCTTACCCTTCCGTCTATATTCTAGGCCCAGCCCTACTCCTCACATTGCTTTATATAGCCTTGACCCCACCCAAGCTGGGGCCTGCTGTGGTAGCCGAGGCTGGAACAGATTGCTGTGCAAATACTTGGCAAAGAAACAATCTATTTGTGGATAAGCAGAAATTGGCTGTATTCTCCGTAGAGTTATGAACTGTCACTATTAACACCCATGAGTCACTAACATCATGGTGGGCTGAGTGATTTTTCTGCAGGCTTATAAGGCATATTATACTAAAAATGCCACTGTCCATCTGTCTAATCAGTGCCTGTTCCATTGATGTCACAGATATTTAAATGAACTTCTTCCTTCAGGCCCAAACACACAGGGGCTTTATGTAAGCCCACTCGTGGGTGAGGTTGAGGTATTTAATAATGATGGTTTGTTATTGTTGTTGTTTTATTTTTTCAACTTATGGTTTCCAGGGAAAGCTATGGTATGCTGGGAGGAGTTAGGAAGGAAAATAAACAAGTGAATCCTGTGCTTCTGCTGTTTAAGACGGACCATTGTCTTCACATCCTAGAAATGGAGACAGTGAGGACCGGGTGAAGTTGCAGACGGGTAGAATGGCCCTTCCTCCAGTAGAAGTTCAGCTCCAGAAAACTATACTTTATTGACTGTATGCCTCCATGTCCACTTTCTGAATCACTCGTAAGCTTCTCCCGCGACCAGCTTTACTTCAGGACATAAAGGGAAGGGAATTCTGGGAAACATGGCTCCAGCTTGGCTAAGTATATACAGTATGAACCCACCACAGATGCTGAGTTTGGTTAGCATCCTAGAAAAAGAAGATCCGAGAGGAGGGAAAGAGAAATAGCAAGCATATCTCTCAACCACAAAAGTAACTCATCCCTTCATAATTAGCAATCTGTGGGTAATGCTTTAAATTTTTTAATGTTTATTTATTCTTGAGAGAGAGACAGAGTATGAGTTGGGGAGGGACAGAGAGAGAGGGAGACACAGAATCCAAAGCAGGATCCAGGCTCTGAGCTGTCAGCACAGAGCCTGACGCGGGGCTTGAACTCACAAGCCGTGAGATCCTGACCTGAGCCCAAGTCAGACGCCCTCCCGACTGAGCCACCCAGGCGCCCCGGATAACACTTTGAGATGGTGTGAACATCCTGATGCCCAACAAGGTCTACTCAGTGTGATCAGTATTTATTGATGATTCCTGTCTGAAATCAAGTTTTGCAAATTGCCCGAGTTGACCCATATGTGATCAGGGGAGGCCCCTTAAAGCCATGCTCTGAGGTTCTTTAACATGACTCTTGGTCTTTATGTACTTCTTTACGTTGACAAAACAAGAGATCCAAGGCTCACCTTATGTTTTTCTGGCCCCAGACCTGGGAATAGATTTCTCCAAGGAATCATGGTCTCTTTTAGTAGGAGTGGTATTTAGACATCCAGACCTGGTTGATGTGGGTGTCTTAATGCACCTAGGCCTTTTCAATGGAAGTAATAGAAAATATACTTTAAAAAACTGTAAGTTCACTGATATTTACTATGAAATGTAAATGTATATTTATTTTGAGAGACAGCGAGCGAGGAAGTACATCTGCAAGCGGGGAAGGGGCAGAGAGACAGGGAGAGAGAAGATGCCAAGCAGGCTCCTCACTTGCCAGAGCAGAACCCGACTCCGGGCTTGATCTCAAGAACTGTGAGATCATGATGAGTCTCAGGTCACGAGAGTCTCAGAGCCCTTTTTTGACTTGTATTTTCTGTTATTTTAATGTTTGTTTATTTTTGAGGGGGAGGGGCAGAGAGAGGCGGGGACAGGATCCAATCTGGGCTCTGCGTTAACAGCAGTGAGCCTGATGCGGGGCTTGAACTCATGAACTGTGAGATCATGATCTGAGCAGGAGTGAGATGCTCAAACAACTGAGCCACCACCCAAGGGCTCTTATGGGTTTTTGTTTTTTGCAAAAATTAACAAGTATGTGTACTCATTTCTATTTTCCCTTCATTCCTAAATAAAAGATGGCATACTGTATCTATTCTTCTGAAGCTAGCTTTATTTACTTCACAATATATTCTGAAAATCATTAATATTGAGTCACAGAAATCTTTCACCTTCTTTTTCATTGCCGCATATTCTATCGGACAGATCTACCATAGTCAATTCAATACACATCTGGGCTATTTTCAGTATTTCGTTGTGAATAATGCTACAATTAATCTTATGTGGTATGTTGTTCTGTATTTGTAGAAGTATACCTTCACTGTAAACTCTTAAGAGGGTGATTGTTAGGTCAAAGACTAAAGGCATAATTTTTAAAATTATATTTGAGTCTAGTTGACATACAACATTCCATTAATTTCAGGTGTACAACATTGTGATTCAACACGTGTACACATTATGCTCTGCTCACCACGAGCGTAGCTACCTTCTATAATATGCTATTACAATATTAGTGACTATACTCCTTATGCTGTGCTTTTTATTCCCATGATTTATTCATTCCATGATAGGAAGCCTGTACCTCCCATTCCTCTTCACTCATTTTACCCATTCTCCCACCCTCTTCCCTATGGTAGACATCAGTTTGTTCTCTGTACTTATAGGTCTGATTCTGCTTTTTGTTTTTTTGTTTATTCATTTGTTTTTTTTAGATTCCACACATGATTGAAATTATATGGTATTTGTCTTTCTCAGTCTGATTTATTTCATTTAGCATAATACTTTCTGGGCCATCCATGTTGTTGCAAATGGTATGATCTCATCCTTTTGATAACTGTATAATATTCCATCACACACACACACACACACACACACACACACACACACACACACACACATCTTCCTTATCCATTTATCTATCCATGGGCACTTAGGTTGCCTCCATATCTTGGCTGTTGTAAATAATGCTGCAGTGAACATAGGGGTGCATATATCTTTTCAAATTAGTGTATTTATTCTCTTTCAGCACCTGGTGGAATGATTGGATCCTATGATATTTCTATTTTCAATTTTTTGAGGACCATCGTTATTCTATTCCACAGAGGCTGCACCAATTTACATTCTCACCAACAGAGTATGAAGGTTCCTATTCCTCCATATACTTACCGACACCTGTTGTTGTAATTTTTAATTTTTTTTCCTTTAGCTATTCTGACAGTTGCACGGTGATACCTCATTGTGGTTTTGACTTGCATTTCCCTCACGATGAATGATGTTGAGCATCTTCCCTGTGTCTTTTGGCCATCTGATGTCTTCTTTGGAAAAATGTCTATTCAGGTCCTCTGCTCATTTTTAATCAGGTGTTTTTTGGTGTTGAGTTGTTCAAGCTTTTTATAAGCTTTTTATATATTTTGGATATTAACCTCTTATCAGGTGTGTCATTTGTAACCTCCCATTCAGAGGTTGCCTTTTAGTTGTGTTAATGGTTTCCTTCACTGTGCAGAAGCTTTTTATTTTGATGTAGTTCTAATAGTTTATTTTTGCATTTGTTTCCCTTGCCTTAGGAGACAGATCTAGAAAAAATGTTACTACGGCTGATGTCAGGGAAATTACCACTTGTGTTCTCATCTAGGATTTTTATGGTTTTAGGTCTCATATTTAGACCATTAATCCATTTTGAGTTTAATTTTGTATATGGTATTAGAGAGTGGACCAGTTTCATTATT
The DNA here is from genome assembly GCF_008692635.1 of Crocuta crocuta. NCBI lineage: Eukaryota > Metazoa > Chordata > Mammalia > Carnivora > Hyaenidae > Crocuta > Crocuta crocuta. The sequence goes on from NW_027528869.1 coordinate 5,740,694, forward strand.
TGCATGTGGCTGTCCAGTTTTCCCAGCGACATTTGTTGAAGAGACTGTCTTTTCCCCATTGTATATCCCTGCCTCCTTTGTCAATGACTAATTAACCATATAATCATGGGTTCATTTCTGGGCTCTCTGTTCTGTTCCATTGATCTATGTGTCAGTTTTTGTGCCAGTACCATACTGTTTTGATTACTCCAGCTTTGCAGTATATCTTGAAATCTGGAATTGTGATACCTCCAGGTTTGTTTTTCTTTCCCAGGATTGCTTTGGCTTTTTGGAGTCTTTTGTGATTCCATACAAATTTTAGTATTATTTGTTCTAGTTTTGTGAAAAACTCTGTTGGTATTTCGATAAGGATTGCACTGAATTTGTACATTGCTTTATGTAAAAGCATATATTATTCTATATTATTCTATTGGAAATTGCCGAACTGCCCTCCATGTAGATTGCACTATTACTCACTCCTACCAGCAATACATAAGAGGACCTGTTTTTCCCTTGGCTTCATCTGCACCTTGAGACTGTTCTCAAGAATCTGAATTTTTGCCCTCTTGATCAGTGAGAAATGGTATTCAGGGTGAGTTTAGTTTGACTTTCTCTCATTATAGTGAAGTCGAGCATATTTCCATGCGCTAAGGTAGGTCCTTATTTCTTGACTAGATGATTACAGTGGCCTCCTGACTTGTCTTCTTTGGTCTTTTAATTTTCTACAATCCCACCAGGGAATTCCTTTTAACAAAAGCAAGCTGATCATGAAGTACTTTTGGTAAAAGATCATTCAATCATGTACCTTGTTTATAGGGGAAAAAAAGAAGCTTTCAGCCTGGCATACAAAATTCTTAGTGGTCAGTTTCCTATATGTCTTGATTCGTAGTCTCCTATCCCTGTGTATTCCTGCTTCCCTTACTCCAAATATTTCCTTTCTCTTTTTCTTCTGTGTTCCTTTATGTCTCTAAGTCTTTGTGCTTTCCATTCCTTTTTCTTGGACTCCCCTTCTCATTCTACACTAGGAAACTCCTACTCATCCTTCAAAGCCCAGTTCAACTATCATCTCCTTGATAAACTCCCTCAATGGAGCTACCCATCCCTCTGGGTTCCTATAGAATTTGTGGCACTGAACTCTATTATAGCATTCATCAGATGGTGCTAAAATTGCTTATTTTTTTGTCCTATCTCTACTATTCTTTGAACACAGAGAGTCATTTTATACATCTGCCCCATTTCAAGCCCTGTGCCATTCATATAGCGAGCGCTAAATGAATGTTTGCTTAATGATCAAATAAATCATGAGTAGTAATTCATCACTCCTGGTTTCTGCTTATATAGAATTTCGTATTTTCTTTCTTTCCTCTGGGCTTTCCTTTCTATAGGATGCCAATGTATAGATTTAACAGTTCCCTAAGTATGACCAGGCTAATGAGCTTACCACCCTATCTCCTAAACTAATTTCCTTCAGCAGATGATGAGTCATCCAATTATGGAATCTTAAAGCCGGGAGAAATGTGGAGGAATCATTTGATTCCACTTTCTCCTCAACATAGGACCGAAGCTTCCGTTCCATGAAAAGTGGGAGAAAAAGACTGTGTGATTTAAGATCTCAACATCAGCAGAGTGCATGGCTCTCCTTTCAAATATGTGTCCAGTAGTGCTTGAAATAAGTCACCATGATTTTGGATTGTGACATGGATTGGGTGACATGAGATGATATGGACTGAATTTTAAGGTACTTTCCAGGTCAGACAAGTACAAATGTCTTGTCATTAGCATTATCCTAACCTGCAGATTTTCTTTTGATGAAGAGATGGTTTAGGTAAAACTAAAATGTCTGGAGAACACAGTTGAGGGCACTTAACCTGCCTATTCCTTCTCATTTTCTGATTTTCTGCTCTCTTAGATTATTACAATTTAATAGTCATCATTATTATTAAGTACTAAGCTGTTACATTATCTACACTAATGTGATTCAAATGAAAATTGGCATTTGGCTGTCACTCTCCAAAGCCCCTCAAGTTAGGGGTTCCTCCCTATTATCTAAGGAAGATTTATTGAGCCATTTAAATAAATAGCACTCCCCCTCACTCCCTCTGAATCAATTAAAACATTTTTAAAATGTTTATATATTTTTGAGAGACAGAGCGTGTGTAGGAAAGGGGCAGAGAGAGAGGGGGACACAGAATCCGAAGCAGGCTCCAGGCTCTGAGCTGTCAGCACAGAGCCCGACGTGGGGCTCGAACCCACGTATCATGAGATCATGACCTGAGCCAAAGTCGATGCTTAACCACCTGAGCCACCCAGGTGCCCCGGAATCAATCTGTAAGTGTGCTTTTTCCCATTATCTGCTGCCTCTAATATAAAGAGATACACTGTTACTCAAGCCCCATATGGGAGATGACTTAGCCGTTTGGAGTGGGGCTGATGTGTGCCACATATTGGGGGCATCTGTTGTTCTGCATCTTTAATCTTTAACCACATTAGTAGTACTTACTCTGAAGAGTAGCACAACATGGAAAACTCTCCAGGGAGATTTGCATTTGGTTTAGGATGTAATTTATTCCAACAGGTAGCGTGCCAGACCTGTCCTGCTCTGCCCCTTGAGACAGGGCATAGTCCTTGCCTTCATGGAACTAATTTTCTAGTGAAAGAGCAGAATAGTAAAACAAACGAATAGATAAAAAAATAAAAGTAATAAAAACGTCATTAAGGAAAGCAAGTAAGAGGATAAATTAAAGATAACACGGGTGGGGCGCCTGGGCGGCTCGGTCGGTTCCGTGTCCGACTTCGGCTCAGGTCATGATCTCATGGTTCATGGGTTCGAGCCCCGCGTCGGGCTCTGTGCTGACAGCTCAGAGCCTGGAGCCTGCTTCCGATTCTGGGTCTCCCTCTCTCTCTGCCCCTCTCCCACTAGCACTCTGTCTGTCTCTCTTTCTCTCTGATAAATAAGCATTTAAAAAATTCTTTTAATAGAAAAAGATAGTGGGGGTGACTTACTTTTGATAGGTTGGTTGGAGAAGGCCTCCCTGGAAGGCGATATTTCAGTGGAGACAGGAAGGACAGGAAGGAGCCAGCCGGATGAAGCGCCGGACAAAAATATTCCATGGATGTGCAAGAGCGCATATAAAGGCCTGAAGCAGCAAAGACCTTGGCTTTTTAAAAAGAATTGAAGGAAAGGAAAATGGTGAGGCTGGCGCTTAATGAACGAGGAAGAGAGTGGAACAAAGCAGAATGCGGGGAAGCAGCAGGCGGGGTCAGATCATGTAGGGCCTGGGGGGTCACCTCTGGAGTTTCTGTTTCTTCCTGAAGACGCCGTGAAGATATCGCAGGGTCGTAAGTGACCTGGTTGACATTTTAGGAACTTTACTTTCAGCGCCCCGAGAAGAATAAGCAAATACTCATACTTAAAGATCAAATAATACAAAATCAAATAATACTAAAAACAGGTCTATCGGTCTCCTCCTATTCCACAGTTTTGTTCCACAGAGGCAACCGTCTCCGACTCTTTTGGTATTTCTCTCTAAATTTCTAGATAATATGGGTACATTCCTTAAATGCGTACCCATCCTTGGTTGTTTATTGTCGTTCAAGAGGTAGACCCTCGTGCACAGGTTAGAGCTTCGTGTGCACATCCAGCCTTGTTCTTGGTGACGGGGTGTTCACGATGGGGAGCAGGCAGTGAACCAGCCAAATACCTGTGTCCAAAGGTTGTTTCTCCAGGGAAGAAAATTCTAATCTCTTGCCTGAGAACTTGCCTTTGACTCGTGCTGTTCTGGGAGTGCGTCAGGGGAAGGGGGCTGGGTCAGCTTCCGATTGTAGAACACACAGGGGGCCTGGGTGGCTCAGTCGGTTAAGCGTCCGACTTTCCCTTAGGTCATGATCTCGCGGTTCGTGGGTTCGAGCCCCGCGTCGGGCTCTGTGCTGACAGCCAGCTCGGAGCCTGGAGCCTGTCTTTGGCTTCTGTGTTTCTCTCTTTCTCTGACCCTCCCTTGCCCAAGCTGTCTCTCTCTCTCTCTCTCTCAAAAATAAATAAAACATTAAAAAACACTAAAAGAATTTAGAACATAGAGCCTTTCTCTATGTTCTATTATTCTGTAAATAATAATTACCTTATTCTACTCTGTCTCTCACTCTTGCCATCCTCTGTGGCCGGTGCCCAGAGGTAGAGTAGCAAGCTTCACTATCGTAAAGACTAAGCCTCTAGTCTCCTGGCTGCTTTAAGGAAGAGTTCTGGTCACTTTTACCCTGAGAGAGGAAGGGCGGGGAAAAATAAAGAAATCTGGTTTTGAACTGGTTATGAGATGTTCATAAGCAGAGCTGTGATATATATAGGCAGGTATAAGGTTTGGAGCCGTGAGCTGAAGTCTTGTTTGGAGAAATAAGCCTGGGGATGCCTCGGTGAAGCGTCTGACTCTTCATTTCAGCTTAGGTGGTGATCTCGTGGTTCGTGAGTTCGAGCCCTGCTTTGGGCTCTATTCTGATAATGTGGAGCCTACTTGGGATTCTCTTTCTCTCTTCTCTCTCTCTCTCTCTCTGCCTCTCCACCACTTGCTCTCTCTCTTTCTCAAAATAAACAAATAAACTTTAAAAAATAAAATAAAATGAGTGGAGAGAGAAGCCTGGAGCCATCATCTCTGGAAGATATTGAAGGGCATGGAAATAGTGCCACTTTGGGGGACAATGTGGAAAGAGGTGAGATGAAGCCACATGACCCAATTCCAAGGTGCTCTAGCAGGGAAGGAGGGACCACAGGCCAAGAATGGAGGAGTTGGAGGTGAGAGGGTATCCTTGGTCTGGGGCGACAGGAGGGAAAGGCCTACTTCACTTGTTTGGAAAAAATGGATAGCTGGGAACCCAGTGTTCACCAACAGATGAGTGGATAAACCAATTGTGGTTTGTATAAACCATGGAATATTATTCAGCCTTGGAAAAGAAAGGAATTGGGGCGCCTGGGTGGCTCAGTCGGTTAAGTGTCCGACTTTGGCTCAGGTCATGATCTTGTGGCTTGTGATTTCGAACCCTGTGTCAGGCTCTGTGCTGACAGCTGAGAGCCTGGAGCCTGTCTTCAGATTCTGTGTCTCCCTCTCTCTCTGCACCTCTCCTGCTCACACACACACACTCTCTCTCTCTCAAAACTAAGTAAACATTAAAAAAAAGAAAAGGAAAAGAAAGGAATTCTGACACATGCTACAGTATAGATGAACTTGAAGAAGTTATGCTAAGTGCAATAAGTCCATCACAGAAAGGATAATTATTGTATGATTCCACTCATACAAAATATCTAGCAGAGTCACATTCATAGATACTGAAAAGTACAAATGGCAGTTGCCAGGGGTTTGGGCATAGGGAGTGGGGAGCTGATGTTTGATGGGTTCAGAGTTTCAGTTTTGGAAAATAAAAAAGTTCTGAAGATGAGTGGTGGTGATAGTTACCCAACAATGGGAATGTGCTTGAAGCCACCGAACCATATCTTTCAAAATGATTAAAATGGTAAATTTCATGTCATGTGTATTTCACCCGAGAAAAAGAAAGAAGGAAATTAGAAACGATCATGTCATCCTAAGACCAATGAGGAAATAAAAGGAAGTGATATGGAAAAAAATAAAATAAAAAAGAAAACCCAAACTGGTAGCTGAGAAAAGGCAAAAGAGCCTTGTAAACCCATTTTGTTGATTTACGGTGGTCCCCCCCACCCGCTTATAGAATGGTCCATATGAAAGTGGGTGTGGTGTGGGGGGAAAATAAAAGGTGAGAGGAGAGAAAGTAGGCTAAGAAGGAAACATCTGGGAAAGGCGAAGGCGTGCAGAGAGACAGAAGAATGAAGGTAGGAGGGAGGACAAAGAATAGGGAAAGGAAAAGCTTCCGTAAAGGCAGGACAGCCAGGGGGCAGAAGACAAAGGCGGGTTGTCTTGGGCCCGCTCCACACCCCCACACAAGGATGTCCCCCACAGAGCTGTGCTGCGCAGCTGGATGAGGCCCAGGTAATGTCAACTGAAGCCGTATTTTTCTGAAACAGCAGAGCTCCATTCTGCAAATTGCGACGGATGAGTACGGTGCACTTCCACTCAGGCGGTCACCTGTGACCATAATGTTTCTTAAATGGTGCATCATTGCGGGGAGAGAGTTTACAGAAAATACACATGGACCTATCTCTGAACTCTGTCACTATCTCAGACTCACAAGGAAATGCGTGGGGAGTGTGATCTTGCTGTGCTCGGTAAAGAAGAATTTTTAGAGAGATCCTTGATTTTTCAAAAAACTTTTTTTTTTAATATAGCACAGGTGGTCCTTCTTATTTAAAGAAATGAGGAACTAAAAGTTGGCAAAATTAGGAAAATTGAAATCTCCCCAAATTCTACTCCCTAGAGATAACCACCACTATCGAATTGATACGCAATATATTAGAAATGTTTGCTTGTTGGGGCACCTGGGTGGCTCAGTCAGTTAAGCAACCGACTTCGGCTCAGGTCATGATCTCGCAGTTCGTGAGTTCAAGCCCCGCATCAGGCTCTGTGCTGATAGCTCAGAGCCTGGAGCCTGTTTCAGATTCTATGTCTCCCCCTCTCTCTGCCCCTCCCCTGCTTATGCTCTGTCTCTGTCTCAAAAATAAATAAACTATAAAAAAAAGAAAAAGAAAAGAAATGTTTGCTTGTTGACACGCCCGGGTGGCTCAGTCAGTTGAGGGTCCAACTTTGGCCCAGGTCATGATCTCCAAGTTCCCGAGTTCGAGCCCTGCATATGGCTCTGTGCTGACAGCTCAGAGCCCGGAGCCTGCTTCAGATTCTGTGTCTCCTTCTCTCTGTGCCTTTCCCTCACTTGTACTCTGTCTCCTCTCTCAAAAATAAATAAACCTATAAAAAACTAAAAAAAAATGCTCATCTTGCAGAACACACACAGAACAAGGTACTCACAATCTAAGGTTTTACTGTACTTCAATTTCTAGTTCCTGGCTTCTTGAGTCTGGGCAGGCTTGTGACTGCTTCAACCCATAGGGTACAGTAGAGGTGATGCTATGGGGTTTCGGAGATAGTTGTAAAAGGCCGTGCAGGATCTGCCTCGCTTTTTGGAGCCCCTCGTTGGCTCTGGGAGGTCTCACTGCTCTAACTAGGCTGCCAAGCTGTGAGGAAGCCCCAGCCACGTGGAGAGGTTGCTGGTAGGCACGCTGTCATCAATGACAACTGAGTCACCGCCGCAGACACCAGACAGGGGAGGGAAGAAGCCTTCAGGTGTTTCCATCTCCAGCCATTTGAGTTGCATTCTGCCCATCAATTTTCACAGCTGGAGCTCCAGACATCAACCATCGGAGGTAAGTCACCCTCCAATCCCTGCCCTCAGCCTTGGCCAAATTCTCAACCCACAGAATCTGTGAGTTCCATCAGATGGATGTGGTTTGATGCCGCTGACCTTGGACGTGGTTCAGTATACGGTTACAGATAACTGGATCACCCAGTACATCATTCAGTTCCCACTCGCAGAGAAAACCACCATCACTAGTGTCTTGTGCTTCCTATCAGAGCTATTTTATTAATATAAAATATTAATTTTTTGTCTTGCACTTTGATTTTTATCATCTAACAACCTACCCTGAAGATTCTTCAATTGTATACAGAGCGCTTTTTCATTCCTTTTTATAGAAGTGTACTATTTTATCTTATTTTTAAGATGAGAAAGAATTCGTATTTTTATTTTTTTTTTTATATTTACTCAGCTTTATTGTATCAGAATTACAAACTTGCTTGTGATGGGGAGGGTAACAATTTTCTTTTATATGTCTTGCCAGTTTATTGGTTTTTTTTAATTAAAAAAGTTTTGAAAACATATTTATTTATTTGGAGAGAGAGAGAGGGAGAGAGAATCCCAACATGACTTGGGGCTCCATCCCACGACCCTGGGATCATGACCTGAGCCCAAATCAAGAGACGGCCACTTCACCCACTGAGTCACCCAGGCACCTCTTTTGTCTTTTTTTTTTTAATTGAAGTATTGCTGATGCACAATATTACATCAGTTTCAGGCATACAGCAAAGTGATTGGACAGCTCTGTACGTTATGCTGTGCTCATCACCAGCATAGCTACCATCTGTTACCCTGAACACTGTTACTATACCACTGACTATATTCGCTGTGCTGTGCCTTTCATCCCCGTGACTTATTCATTCCATGACTGGAAGCCTGTGTCTACCCCCCCCTTCACCCATTTTCCCCGTTTCCCCTCTCCCAGTTGGCAACCATCAGCTGGTTTCCTGTATTTATGGGTCTGTTTCCACTTTGTTTTGTTTTTTAGACTCCCCATATAAATGAAATAAGATGGTATCTGTCTTTCTTTATAATACTTTATTAATAAATATTCCATAATTCAAATAACTATTCCTATTTTGACGGCCATTTAGGTTGTTTTCAGCCCTTTAGTTTTGTAACCAGGTAGTATCTGCGGGGGTGGCATTTGTAATTGTGACATTGACACATTGCTCTCCTTGGGCGTGATTCTGGGTTTCTTTCCTTTTCTTTAAACAATTTTTTTTTAAATAGACTCCATGACCGACATGGGGCTTGAACTCACAACCCAGAGACTAGCCAATTGAGCCAGTGAGGTGCCTCCTGATTTTCTTTCTTAATGGAAATGCCAGAGTATGGGTTTCCTGAAAAATATAGCACGTTGTCCAATTTTGTTATAAATATCTGCCAAACAAATTGATAGGAATGATGTTACTACAGCACAAATTATTTATCATTTATTTTGTTATCAGCAAAGTTGAATATCTTTTCATAGGATTAAGAGCCATCTGTAGTCTTATTTATGGTGAATGCTCTGTTAATAGCCCGTGGCCATTTTCCTGCTGGGCTCCNAGGATACTATTTTTTTTAATTTAAATTTTAGTTAACATACAATATTGGTTTCAGGAGTAGAATTCAGTGATCTATCACTTACCTGTAACACCCAGTGCTCATCCCTACAAGTGTCCTCTGTAGCACCCATCTCCCACCTAGCCCATCCCCCACTGTCTTCCCTCCATCAGCCCTTGGTTTGTTCTCTGTCATTAAGAGTGCCTTGCAGTTTGTTTCCCTCTCTTCTCTTCTTTTCCCACCCTTCCCGTATGTTCATCTGTTTTGTTTCTTAAGTTCCGCAGATGAGTGAAATCATACGGTGTTTGTCTTTCTCTAATTGACCCACTTAGCATAATAATCCACGTCTTTGCAAATGGCAAGATGTCATTCTTTTTAATGGCTGAGTAATATTCCAGTGTGTGTGTGTGTGTGTGTGTGTGTATAATCACATCTTCTTTCTTCTCTATCTATTCATCAGTTGGTGGACATTTGGGCCCTTTCCATAGTTTGGCTATTGTTAATAATGCTGGTGTAAACATTGGAGTACATGTGCCCCTTTGAATCAGTATTTTGGTATCCTTTGGATAAATACCTAATAATACGATTGCTGGGTTTTTTGTTTTTTTTTTTTTTGAGGAATTTCCATACTGTTCTCCAGAGTGGCTGTACCCACCAACAGGGCAAGAAGAGGTTTCCCCTTTTCCTGCATCTACACCAACAGCTGCTGTTTCTTGTGGCATTGATTTTAGCAATTCTGACAGGTATGAGGTGGTATCTCATTGTGGTTTTGGTTTGTGTTTCCCTGATGCTGAGGGATGCTGAGCATCTTTTCATGTGTCTGTTGGCCATCTGGATGTCTTCCTTGGAAAAGTGTCTATGCTGTCTTCGGCCCACTTCTTCACTGGATTGTTTTTTGGGTGTTGAGTTTGATAAGTTCTTTACAGATTTTGTGTATTAGCCCTTCACCAGGTATGTCATTGGCAAACATCTTCTCCCCTTCTGTAGGCTGCCCACTGGTTTTGTTGATTGTTTCCTTTGCTGTGCAGAAGCTTTCTGTTTTGATGAAGTCTCAATAGTTCAGGGGCTATTGTGTTTTTACTTTTTTTATTTTAAAAAAATTTTTTAAATGTTTATTTATGAGAGAGAGTGAGCAGGAGAGCAGCAGAGAGAGGAGACACAGAATCCGAAACAGGCTCCAGGCTCTGAGCTGTTAGCACAGAGCCCGACACGGGACTTGAACCCACGAACCGTGAGATCATGAACTGAGCTGAAGTCTGACGCTTAATGACTGAGTCACCCAGGTGTCCTTTTTACTTTTATTTAGTGAGTTCCTCATATAGTAAATTTATTAACCCTTTGACTATGATGCAAACTTAAAATATCTGCTTTTGTTTTCCTTTTGAAATCTTTTTGGGGGCAATTTGTTTTTAATTGTAAATGTTGTCAAATTGCTCAGTCTTTTCCTTCAAAGTTTCTGAGTTTTATGGCATTCTCGGCATGTCAGTTAGGACTGCAAAGTATCATACAACTGTAAGAAACAGTCTATACACAGTCAATACAAAGTCTATACATAGTAGCTCAAGTGAATTGGATTTTTTCTGTCTCTTAGTGAAAACTCTAGGGATCCGTGGTTGTTAGCATTAATTCAGTGGTTCAACAAGGTCAGGGCCCGTGCCCCTTCTTCTACCTTTTAGCCTTTCCCTTCTGGTCCCAAGATAATTTCTTTTTAAAAAAACTTTTTTAAATGTTTTATTTATTTTTGAGAGAGAGAGAGAGAGACAGCGTGAGCAGGGGAGGGGCAGAGAGGGAGACACAGAATCTGAAACAGGCTCCAGACTCTGAGCTGGCTGTCAGCCAAGAGCCTGACGTGGGGCTCGAACCCACGAACTGCGAGCCGAAATCGGACGCTTAACCAACTGAGCCACCCAGGTGCCCCACCCAAGATGACTTCTTTAGGACTAGCCTTTGAAAGAGGATGGGGTGCTGGCACGTTTGGCCATTTTTATTGGGCAAGCTAAGAACTGTTTCCAGGAAATCTTTACTTAAGTTTCATTGACCAAAACCAAGTCACATGGCCACCATAGCTGCAAAGGTGGAAAATGGACCTGCCACCGTGACCCATTTTGGGGGGGTTTGAGGCCCTCAACAAAATGGGGGTTTTATTTAGTAGAAAAGAAGTGGGGAAGTGGGTATCGAATATAATGGACAGACAACTCCGTGTCTGGCATACTGGAGAGGGTTTCCTCCACTACAAGATTATAAAAATAATTTCCTTGTGTTTTCTCCTAACACTTTTAAGCTTATTTGTTTTTCCCATTTCAATCATTCACTTGCTTTGTTTTTATTTTATTGTGAATTCTGGAGTACACACATGATTTTTTCCTGAGATGACAACCTAGTTGTCAAAACATTCTTTGTTGTAGAAGTCATCGGGTCCTCACTGATTTAAAATTCTACCCTTATGTTACACAAAATTCCTGTATGAATTTGAGTCAACTTCTTGATTTTCTATTCCTCAATTCTACTGATACATTTATGGGCCAGCACCATACTGTCTTAATTAGCTAGAGTTGGGCAAAATAGACTTCTTTCACTATTCCCCTCTCCCCCAGAATTATCCTGACAATTTAAAAGTTTTTTAAATTTTTATTTATTTTGAGAGAGAGATAGCATGAGCAGGGGATGGGTAGAGAGGAGAGAGGGAGAGAGAGAATCCCAAGCAGGCTCCACACTGCCAGGGCAGAGCCTGATGCAGGGCTGGAACTCATGAACCATGAGATCATGACCTTAGCCAAACCCAAGGGTCAGATGCTTAACCGACTGAGTCACCTAGGCACCCCCTGATAATTCTTGCATGTTTATTCTACCAACAAATTTTAAAATCACTTTGTCTAGTTAAAAAAAAAATTCTGTTCATATTTTATAAGGATGGCATACATTTTAGATTAATTTAGAAAGAATTAACACCTTTGTGATGTTGAGTCTTCCTGTTTAAGAATAGATATGAGTTTTTCATTTAAGATTTTTTTGGGGGATTCCCTCAGCAACATTTTACAATTTCTTGCATGTTTTTTTTTAGAATTACTCATATGTGTTCTATCTTTTGTTCTCACTATCAATGGGATCTCTTGTTTCATTATAAATTCCAAGCAGACGCTGTTTGGATACATGAAGACTTTTGTTTGGATACATGAAGACTTTTGATTTTTCAATATTAATTGTGTACCCAGACAACTTCAATTTCTTATTACTTATAATAATTTTTGGTGGATTGTTGTGGGTTCTCCAGGTAAATATCATAGTATCACCAAATGTTGCACTTTTCATTTTTTCTTGTTGCTTAAATGTATTTACAGAATAATATTAAATAGGAATAGAAATGGTGGGGGTGCCTAGGTGGTCAAATGTCTGACTCTTGGTTTTGGCTCAGATCAGGATCTCACAGTTTTGTGAGATGGAGCCCCACGTTGGGCTCTGTGCTGCCAGCACAGAGCCTGCTTCTGAGACTCTTTCTCCCTCTCTCTGAGCCCCCCTCTCCCTGACTCGTGCTGTCTCTCTCAAAATGAATAAATAAACTTAAAAAAGAAAAGAAAGAACTAGAAGTGGTGACAGTTGACAGCCTTTTCTTATTCACGAATTTAGCAGAGAATGTACATAAATATATATATTCCTTCATGTATGTGTGTGCGTACGCATATGTAATGGTCTAAAGGAAGAATCTATATATCATTATAAGCAGCTTTGGCTGATGCTCTCTAGAAACCTTATTTGAAACATAAAATTAGAATATAAGCCCCTGAATTTTAGATTTATTCACCAGATGGGCTCTATTCAAGCACTACAGAGGAGAAGTTAGTGAAGAAAAGATACCTTATTCAGACAGTAGTGTGATTATTAAGCTTACGAGGGTCAGGGGAATGTTTTCAGAATGGAATGTGTTGCAGTAAACCACATTTTTATTTACTGGGGAATGGGATTCATTTCTGCATTGCCCAGAGACTTAATTGTCAGTCTGAATCACTGCTTATAATTAAAGGTTAAATTCAACGTGATATATATATTTTTAGTTTTTTTTAATGTTTATTATTTTTGACAGAGAGAGACAGAGTGCAAGCGAGGGAGGGGCAGAGACAGAGGGACACCCAGAATTCGAAGCAGGCTGAGCTGTCAGCACAGAGCCCGACGCAGGGCTCGAACTCACGGACTGCGAGATCATGACCTGAGCAGAAGTCGGACGCTTAACCGACTGAGCCCCCCAGGTGCCCCAGAACTTTTGATTTGGAATTAATGAAGGAGAAGAATGTAAACAATATGTAGAGGAAAAAAAATACTGTTTTGGCATCTGGCGAAAGTTAATGTAGGCACCGTAATGCTGCCTGAAGACTTGGGTCTCTTTTGATGGTTTCACGTTTGCAGAATCAATGTGCACTAGTATTACTCCACTATTTGCGTAGAGGCTAATCCCCCAGCTTGTGCTTTACCACTTGGGATGCTGACATAGGTTCTTATGTTATTTGCTACTTCCTGGAGGGAGCTTTTAATGGGCTTGAAACAAACAGCAGCAGCAAAGAATGAAGAATGAACCACTTTGAGTGAAGTGTGTGCAGGTGTCAAAGATGGGTAAGGTGCACCCAAGGGAGTTAGTGTTGATAAGGATCACACATGCCTTACTGTCACTCAAGCTCTCCAGGGAGTTCAAAGGATGTTACCATACCGTCTGACTATGTCTCCCAGCAACTCCGGGCCATAGGTAGTGAGTAGAAAGGAAGCTCTCATCTCTGGTAGTTAAATGCTGGACGTAGAACAATGAGAGCCCTGTTCTTCTAGCATTCCCCAGACACTGTACAATGGAAACCCCAGTCTTCTCTGAATTCCCTCTCCAGGTGAGGTGACACCGGCCAGGACTCCTCTTGCCCTCCCCTTAGTGGAGTCAGCTTCGGTTTCCCTCTTGTGTTAGAGAAAGTGAATCCCACACTCTTTTTAATCACAATCGACAATACTGGCTTTGTGGAGTCAGTGGTCTTTCCAGTGCCTCTCTTGATGAAGGGTGAAAAGTGATAAGTTAGAAATGGGACCCACTGAGCTGGCTTGGCTACTAATCAATGACCCCAGGCAAACAAGGCTTATCAACTTTCATTAGATCAATTGTAATCCCTGAACAGGATAATTCATCCTGAGCTATGGTTCTTTCCCTATCTCTAGATTCAAAGGAACATTGAAAAGTAAACTGCAGGTGTCTGGGTAGGAGGTTTGGGGAGGAATGTGTCACTGGTAGATAGAGATTCTGGTGACTGTTAATAGTGACATCTATTATATCATCTTAAAGGTCCTGAGGTAGCTCAGGTTTCTTATTTTTGTAACACTGAAGTGAGGAAAAAGGGAACGGAAGAGGAGAAATTCCCAGGAATTGAGTTTTTGAAGAAGAGAGATGCAGTTAGTATTTACCTGCTAATTACAGTTGTCATTATTATAGTTGTATCAAAGACTGCCCCACATCGTGAGATAAGGATTTTGAGTAGTGTGGCTGCCGAGAGCATGCCTTTGAACCTAGAGCTTCTGAGAGTCAGTAGTTCACTCTGCAGAAGGGATAAAAAGTCCCTCTTAGGACTTCTTATCCATTTGTTTTAACCTGAGTGTAAAATATAGTTCCTTTGGACATTGCAATCTATTGCCACTTAAGTAGATGACATTGGATATAGAAAAGAAAAGATGGAAGGGAATGGAAGGGATAAGGAACAGAAAGAAGAAGTTCTAGAAATAGCAGAATCACTAAAGTATAATGCAATCTGGAGTCTTCTTGGGGGGGTGGGGTAAACAATACCACATATTTTTGAAGTTAGAAAAAATTTGGATATGGTACATTTAGTAAGCCAAGGAATTGTAACAGCAGTAAAGCTTCTATACAAAAAGTAAATTTTAAATAAATCTTTAAAAGTCAATCAGCCAACACAATAATGAAGAAGAATAAAGCTGGAAGACTGACATTACCCGACTTCTAGACTTACTATAAAGCTACAGTAATCAAGAGAGTGTGATATTGGCAAGAGAATTGACAAATAGGTCAACGGAACAGAATAGAAATCCCCAGACAGATCCACATAATATAGCTGACTGATCTTTACAAAGGAGCAGTGGTAATTAATGGGGCAAAGATAATCTTTTCAACAAATAGTGCTGGAACAACTGGACATCCACATGCAAAAAATTGCAACTAATCAAAGACCTTAAATGCTTCACAAAAGTTAACTCAAACACCTAATTGTGAAATGCAAAACTATAAAACTTCAACAAGACAGCACAGGAGAAAGACTAATGCAGGAGGACCTTGGGTTTGGTGATGATTTTTTAGATACACCACCACGAAAGTAAGACTTGATAAGCTGGACTTCTTAAAATTAAAACATTTTGCTCTGAAATAATCTTAAAGTTTGTATGGAACCACAAACGACCTCAAAGAGTCAAATTAAGTCTTGGAAAACGAACAAAACTGTTATCACAACCCCAGGTATCAAAGTGTACTACAAGTTGTAGTAATCTAAATGATATGACACCGGCACCAAAATAGACACATAGATCAATGGAACAGAATAGAGAGCCCAGAAATACATCCACGATACTATGGTCAACTAATCTGTGATGATGGAGTCAAGAAGATACAATGGGGGAAACGATAGTTTCTTCAACAAATGGTGCTGGGAAAACTGGGAAGCTACCTGCAAAAAAATAAAACTGAACCACTTGTTTACACCATCTCCCCAAATAAACTCATATGGATTAAAGACCCAAAGGTGAGACTTGAAACCATAAAAATCCCAGAAGAGAATATAGGCAGTAATTTCTCTGACGGCAGCAGTAGTAACATTTTTCTAGATACGCATCCTGAGGGAAGGGAAAACAAAAGCAAAAATAAACTATTGGGACCACATCAAAATGAGAAGCTTCACACAGCAAAGGAAACAGTCAAAAACTAAAAGGCAACTGATGGAATGGGAGAAGATAATTGCAAATGACATGTCGGATAGAGGGTTCATATCCAAAATCTATAAAGAATTTACCAAACTCAAGGTCCAAAAAACAAATAATCCAGTGTAGAAATGGGCGGAAGACATGAATAGACACTTTTCTAAAGAAGACATCCAGATGGCTAATACACACATGAAAAGATTCTCCACACCACTCATCATCAGGGAAATACAAATCAAAACCACAGTGAGATACCACCTCACACCCATCAGAATGACTAACATTAACAACTCAGGAAACAACAGATGTTGGTAAGGATTGGAGAAAGGGGAACCCTCTTGCACTGTTGGTGAGAATGAAAACTGGTGCAGCCACTATGGAAAACAGTGTGGAGGCTCCTCCAAAAACTGAGAATGGAACTACCCTGTGACCCAGCAATAGCACTACTTGAAATTTATCCAAAGGATACAAAAATGTTGACTTGAAGGGGCACATGCACCTCAATGTTTATAGCAGTGCTATATATATGATATATACGCAATGGAATACTACTTGGTGATTAAAAAGAATGAAATCTGGTCATTTGCAACAATGTGGATGGAACTGGAGGGTATTATGCTAAGCAAAATAAGTCAGCCGGAGAAAGACAGATATCATATGATTTCACTCATATGTGGAATTTGAGAAACTTAACAGATGAACATAGGGGAAGGGAAGGAAACATAAGACAGAAACAGACAAACTATAAGAGGCT
This sequence comes from Crocuta crocuta, assembly GCF_008692635.1. Classification (NCBI taxonomy): domain Eukaryota; kingdom Metazoa; phylum Chordata; class Mammalia; order Carnivora; family Hyaenidae; genus Crocuta; species Crocuta crocuta. The sequence goes on from NW_027528869.1 coordinate 5,757,222, forward strand.
CTTAAATAGAGAGAACAAACTGAAGGTTGATGGGGTAGTAGTGGAGGGGTTGGGTTAAATGGGTGATGAGCATTAAGGAGGGCACTCTTCAGACTGAGCACTGGGTGTCATATGTAAGATGAATCACTGGGTTCCACTCCTGAAGCTAAGACTATACCATATGTTAACTAGCTTGAGAGCAAAAATAAATCAATCAATAAAATAAATATATTAAAACAAAAACAAAATGTCATTCAGGACTTAAAATACTAATTTCAGTTTTCTGAAAATTTTATTTACATTTCACATCATCAATATGTATGACAAATGAATTATTTACCTATTAAACAGAATTTTGAATCCTAAAGATATTGAAAATGGGATTTTTGGGGATTCTTGTTTTGGGTTTCACTAGGGCTACAGAGAATCAAGTAGAAAATCTTACAGATATGAGCCAGGGAAGAGAGTATGAATATTCTATTGAATTAGTTTCCTGTTTATCTAGGGAATATATATTTCCTTTCTAGAAGGAAGAAGCGCGTTCTGTGATCTACTTCCTAGATTCTCCCTCTGTTACAGATTTATATTTAGGCTAAGGTGAGAATAGCCTAGCTACCCCAAGAGCTAAGCTCTAACTGATGGTTTGTATAAAGGAGCCAAGCCCTTGCATGACTATCAGAAGATGAAGAAGTTATTGTAAGGAACACCATAGGGGTTGTGTTTCAGATATAGCTCATTCTGACTTTTTTTTTTTATTGCCTTGGGGGTGTCTCAGCTGAGACACACCTTGGGTGAAATCTGGGGTGAATAATTGTAGTTGGGGCTAGGAATGGTGGCTCACTGGCAAGGGATGAGCTTGGCAGAGGCTGGAAGCCCAGACCCGCACCCCCCCCCCCACCAAAGGACTGATTGGAAGGTGTCAGACCCCAGGAGCAAGAGGAGGAGAAAGGTGGACCTCAAAAGAAGACTCTAGTACCCGACTCACAGTAAAGTCAACATGTCAGTTTCAGAGATGGGGGCCGGCCATACCATGTACAGATGTTTTTTCTTCAGAACTGGATACACCGTTGCCACCTGAGCTAGGTTCCATCATGGTGTTTGCTCCTGTTACTCTATGTGTTTCTAAGGGGAAGAAGGAGTTGGTTTATGACTGGGGAAAATAAGATGGCTGTGGGGATATAGTCTACCTACCCAGTAGGATTGGCTTTGGTCATTGCTAACCTGGTCAGTCTAATGGCCAACTTGACTGGGTGGGGCACCCACCCATCAGGAGGAGGTCAAGAGGCCTTAGAATGCATTGTCAGCTCTTTGCCTTTTCTTAAGTACCGCACCAGTGAACCTTGCCACTGGAAAGCCCAGGGGGCTCTTAGATGGATCAAGGAATGATAAAAGTGCCCTTCAAAAGCAATGTGTTTATGTTTGATCTCTTCAATCTGTTGCGTATTTACCAATCCATTAAGAGAAGCTCTTGGGTCTGATGGGATCGCTTTACTTCATGGGGCTGACTTCAGCTTCCCATGTCCTCCAACTATGGATTGTTCTCTTCCTCCCACCAGACATGACTACCTTGGAAACAGGGCCCCAGCAGTCATCCTGTGGTGGTGTGGACGAGTCTAAGCCTTTTGGGAGCCCCACCCAGCTTTCCCACCTTGAGGCACTCCCTCCTCCCCGGAGCTCTCCATTGGATGTGAGTTCTTTCCCATTGATTAATGCATGGCTCAGACACCAGCTTGCCATTCTCATTCTGGACTTGGTGATTTGGATGATCAGATTAGCCTTTCTGTCCCAATTCGTTCCCCCTGAGCTCCCACCAGGACAACCAGGTCTTGATCCCTCTTCCCCGAGAATACTTTCTAGACGTAAAGACAGCAAAGCACAGGTAACGTTGAGTCAGTCATGGTTCTTCTGCCTTCCTGGAGCCTAAGAAATCTGGGCTGGGATGGAGAGCAGCAGAGAAACACATAAATAAGCTAGATATTAGTCAGAATCCAAACAATCATAATTGGCAACAAGTATATTCATAGAAATAAGTTGTCAAGCAGTCAATCAGTCACTATTTATCAGAGGTAGTTTTGGGATAGCAGTTTGGAATTTACTTTCTAGGCATGTTCAAAAAGGATAGCCTTCTCTTTTTCTGGCGGCTGCACTTTTATGTAGTATCCAGTACAGCGGAAGGACCTCTAAGAAAAAAATGGAGCGATAGGTTTTTGTGAGGTGACACACACCTTATCCTGGTAACAGACTCTTGTGATGAGTGTGCTGGCTATGTCAGATGCTCCCAAGTCACTCCATTATTTCCTCCTCTGCTGCAGTATTGAGCATCAGGAAGCTAGGCATGGAGGGTTCACAAAGCATCAATATGCTTTATTTAGTTGTGAAACAGACAAACAGAGCTCCTCTTTTTGAGTAGAAAAATCTGATTCTGCCTTTGGATGCCACCTTTCCGACGCTGAATTTTGAGCTCCCAAGATGTGGGAGCAATGTTAGATGGCATTGGCATGAACTTAATGATACTTAGATGGACCAGGGAGTGACAGAGATGTCCTTTAAAATCTGTATGTTTGTATTTGATACATTCAAACTAATAGATTTTTAAGTTATGAAGAAAAGATCCAAGGTTTAATGAAATCCTTGGTTGGATAGGAGCAGCTAAGATTTGTAAAAGAATAAAGATCAGTTAGAGAATAAGAAAGGACTGGCCAAAGGCAATTCAAACTCTATTTGGGAATGATTGATACTTGCCCCTCATAGTATGCTTCAGAACCTGGTTCATTTATTGTGTCAGTAAATGTGTAACTCGTTGAGATTTTATATTGGGGCGGGGGCATGGTTTCCCATCATACCTCTCTGTGCTCCTGAAAGACCGGCAATCCTGGAATACAGAACAAAACTCTTTATTCTAAACAAGCAACAAAAAATGTTATTGAATTCCTGCTACTTTTCAAATGCTAGTACCATGCATTATTTCATGTAGTCATCGCCCAACAGCTAAAGGAATTAGATATTACCACTATTTTACAGAGAGGTAAATGGCCAATACAAACCCCAAAAAGGAGAGGTGGTAAGACCATTCAGGGTGAGGTTGTGAGCTGAGGGTAGGGAAAGGGATGCACGAGGTTCTAAAGACAAAACTTACCTCTTGACACATTTGTATATAAAACCTGAAAGCTGAGTGTGTCCATGGTTATAAGTGCTGCCCACTATAAACTTACATCGCATCTCAGTCAGGTACAGATTTTCCAGTATTATGAAAGGCAGCAATAAATTATTTTGCCACTTTTCAAGGTGTGATGCTTTGGGCTCTTTCGTAATACCTCCAAGGGCCTGGATAAGTGTTATTATTTGCTGGATTTGGGATTTTTATGTCTATTTGATGAGTGAGACTGTACCATAATTTCCATTTTTGCATTGTCCTCTACGGTTTTGGTATCAAAGTTGTGTTGGTCTTTTGAGTTAGGAAAGGGGTGCTTCTTTTTTTTTTTTTTTTTACTTTATGGACAACTTTATATAAGACTGGATATTATGTTCCTTGAAAGTTCGGCAGAATTCTCCCATAAGATTTAGTGGTTGTCTCCCTTATGCTGGGCTGCACCACTCTGACTCAGTTCCTTAAAAACTCCAGAGTTCTTTCCTCCTTGAGTACCTTTGCACATACTGTTTCCCTGACCTCCCTACTCAGCCTGTGTAGGCTTTTCCCAAATGTCACACCCTCTGAAGCTCCTCACTGATAATCATATCTCAGGCAGGTTTTCTCTGTTCTTTGTTACTCTCTATCTCAGCATCATGAGTATTTTCTTGATAAAGATTATTATGATTTATAGCTGGTTTAGTGACTTGTTGCTTTATTTGTTTTATGAATATGAGTGAAGGGGTTGACTTTATATCACTCACCCAACGCTTAGCCCGGTGCTTGACATATGGTGAGACCTTATGTAAACCGATTAAACACATGCCTGGTCATCCCCTTATTCATTTAATTCGACTCAGAGCTGAAGAGACCACACAACTCAGTGTTCCCCAGTTTCTCTTCCAGTTGAAGAGCCTACTCTTTTTTTTTTAATTAAAAAAAATTTACATTGTATCTTTTCTAGTGCAAACTCAGGAAGCTAAGTATGAGTAAGTTATCTTAAATTATTTTTAAGATAAATTAGAGGAAATTTGGGAAAATGGCTGCAATACTTCATGTTGTCCTCCCTTTGACTTCTTTGACTCTTTAGGTTCTATTGTCAGCAAACTAATGTCTATTTCCAAAGGCTCGCATTTTTATCCCCAGTAATGCTGTTTTGCCTTCAAGTGTACTCTGTCTAACATTAATGTAGTCATGTCAGCTTTCTTATGCTTGCTGTTTGCATGACATAATTTTTAACCATTTATTTTTAACCTATCCCTACCTTTAAAACATTTTTTTTTAAATGTGTATTTATTTTTGAGAAAGAGAGAGAGACAGAGTGTGAGCAGGGGAGGGGCAGAGAGAGAGAGAGAGGGAAACACAGACTCTGAAGCAGGCTCCAGGCTCCAAGCTGTCAGCACAGAGCCCAATGAATGCGGGGCTCGAACTAACTGTCTGTTCATGACCCGAGCCAAAGTCAGACTCTTGACTGACTGAGCCACCCACACATCCCAACCTCTCTGTATATTTATATTTATATTTTATAGATAGCATATACTTGGGATATTGTTTTTTAGCCATTATGACAGTCTCTGTTATGTATCTGAAGTGTTTAGTCCTTTTACCGTTAATGTAATTATTAATTTGATTGTATTTAGGTTTATGTTTTGTTCTTTGCTTTCTATTGTTCCTATATATCTTCCCCCTTTGTTACCCCTTTCCTGGTTTCTTTTGGGTTAATTGAATATTTTTCATAATTCCATTTTAATTTATCTACTAGCCTCTTGGCATTTTTAATAGTGATTACTTAAACACTATATCATATATTCCTAACTTTTCAGAGTCTTAGAGCTAATATTGTATTACCTCATGTAAAATGTAAGAACCACATAGGTTCACTTACCACTTTCCTACTGTCATTTATGTCTTTGTTGTGATATGTATTACATTTCTGCGTGTTATTACCCACCCACCCCCAGCTACAATGCTATAACTTTTGTTCTAATCTCATTTTGTTTAAGGTTATGTGATTTGAAGCACTAGTCTATCTAGCAGTTTCTGGGACATGAGTGAAAACCAAGGCTTAGTTTATAGCCTCAGTGAACTCCTTGTTTCTGAAACTGTCCATGTGTATTTATAAATTGCTGAGAGGCCTACAGGAAGCCACTTTATTGGAACATCCAATTGCAGCCTTTCACCTAATAAACTAGGTTTATTCATCCTCTTTTTTTAACTTGAATTGCAGTGAACATCGAAGCCTCCTTCCTCTCACACAAACCAGTTCCTTGTCTTTCCTCATGCAAAATCAAATATTTATGGCATGTATTTTATTATAAAACTTTGGTATCAAGCTGCCCATAAAATTAATCTTCTTCGTGTTTTTGGCATTTCCTTCTGAGACAATATTCTTATGCCTTCTCTGTTTTTGGGGTCTGTTTTTCCTAAGACTTAAATTCTTAAGACGTGGTACTTTTCATGTCTGAATGTGTGAACATTTTCCTCTCTTCTTCTTCTTTTTGCCTTCGCATTTACCCCGCTGACTGGTAATTTTTGAGGATTGCTTTTTGCCTCTGATTCTTTGCTGGGATTTTTTTCCCGACTCTGTGCTAAAGCCAGTGAACCATACAGGAGCCTGCTAGCCATGTCTCTGAGTAGCTCTGTGACTTTGGGTCAATCGTGCAATTCCTTTGAGCTCCAATGTACATGAAATGAGTTAAGACTTCTTCTAGTTCTAATATTCTGCGTTCCTGACTTGAGCTGCCTTAGCAATATTGTCAGTTGTTCAAGCACACGGGCACACGTGCACACACACACACACACACACGAGAGTACATGCAAACACGTACCTATAGCTGTCCTCTATTGCTATCCTCCGATACTTCTGTTTTTGGCCATCCTCACTCTTAACGTTTATTTATTTTTGAAAGGGAGAGAGTGAGCCAGAGTGTGAGTGGGGGAGGAGCAGAGAGAGAGGGAGACACAGAATCCCAAGCAGACTCCAGGCTCTGAGTTGTCAGCACAGAGCCTGATGTGGGGCTCGAACCCACGGACTGCGAGATCAAGACCTGAGCCGAAGCTGGACACCTAACTGACTGAGCCACCCGGGCGCCCCTCATCCTCACCCTTAGAAGCTGCTGCTGGGTACCTCCTGGTTTCCACCCCATAGCTGGCTGCCTGGTCCCTGCCCTTCAAATACTCTCAGTGTTTATGTTCTTGAATCTGGCTTTTGCCCATTTCAGCTAATTGGGAATCTGCTCCTGGCCTTATATTCTGCCTCTGCCTGCCGAGTTCGCTGGAGTTTCCCTCCTTAGTCGGTCTCTTCACCAGACCCTCCTCTTCGATGCGGCCTCCCCTGGGATGGTGGCCTGCCATTTTGCCGTGTCCCTGGCCCTTCTCATTATATGAATGAACTGGACCGCATTCTTGTGGCTGACTGGATTCCAGAGGAAAGGCCGTGGGAAGAGTAGGGAACATTCATGAGGTCAGTAAAGACGGGCTGGAGCTGGACCAAAGTGAAATTGCGACTTAGGGAGTTTATGTTTAGTATCCCTCCATCTCACTTTCAGGTACAAATTCTTCTCTTCGGCCCCCCACATGTCAAGACAGTCCGAGCTCTCCTTGTTGCCTTAGGTGACACCAGAGGGACCCTCCCCTGGGTTTCAGGACTCCAAATGCCAGGTGGCTGCCAGCCTCAGCCCTGCCTTCCAGCCAGTTCCTTGTCCGTAGCCATGCCCTCGGAGCCCTGTTCTCTAATAGCCAAATGAAGAAACACTGGTATCGAAGGCTGATGGTGGTTTGAAGAGTTTCCTTGCCTGGATAATATAAAAAAAAAAAGAAGAAAGAAAAAGAAAACAGAAAACCTTGTTTTGAAATCCAGTTCTCTTGCTTTCTATCTGTGTGAACTTAACCAAATAACTTGCCCTCTCTTGAGTCTGTTCCCACCTCAAAATGAGAGAGAAAATATTTTTCATGGGGTTGTTCTAAGAATTTATATGTATAGTGTATGCAAGGGCTCCTTGTAAGTACCGCGTAAGAATAAAGATTTTTGTGCAGGATTCAAAAATGCTTCTCAGCCTCGTCATATACACCACTAAAAAGTTTTTTTCCCCTTGAATAATGAAGGGCAATAAAAGGACAAAATATGAAGAGAGAAGCTTGGTCAGATCTAGTATGTGGACAATAAGATTATTGGACAGAGGATTCCATACCCACCTTTGCATTCACTTGCTGAAGAAAGGACCCACCCAACTGAATAACCATGTAAACTATTTATCGAACATCTATAATGTGCAAGGCACTTTATATGCATTATCTCTACTTTTCAAAGAAACCCTTCAGAATGGTAGAGAAGAAATGGCTACTCAAAGAACATGAGTCTCCTTTTATTTTATTTTTTAAGTTTTTTTATTAATTTTTAAAAAATGTTTATTTATTTTTGAGAGAGAGAGAGAGAGAGAGAGAGAACATGACTTGGAGAGGGGCAGAGAGAGAGGGAGACACAGAATGCAAAGCGGGTTCCAGGCTCTGAGCTGTCAGCACAGAGCCCAACACGGGGCTTGAATTCATGAACTATGATATCATGACCTGATCCAAAGTTGGATGCTTAGCCAACTGAGCCACCCAGGCACCCCAAGGTTATTGAAGGAGAGAGAGTGAGAGAGCACACACAAGCAGGGGAGAGACAGAGAGGGAGAATCCCAAGCAGGCTCCATGGCTTAGGGGCAGACAGAGCCCAACACGGGGCTCAAACCCACGAACTGTGGGATCGTGACCTGAGGCAAAATCAAGAGTTGGCCACTTAACCAACTGAGACACCCAGGGGCCCCTATTTTTTTTTAATTAAATTAAATTAAATTCATTTCATTTCGTTTCATTTTGTAACATCCCATCACAGGTGGGAGGTGGAGCCAGGTTCCAACTCCAGTTCTGTCTCACACCAAAGCCTGGGCTCTTATCACCAGACCACCCTGCTTTTACTACTCTGAGGAAGCATACTGATCCATCTCAGAAGCTACACTCCACCTGGGGCGCCTGGATCTCCTTCAAAACATGTTCAGGAAACAAAGAGCAGGCATGTTTCAAAATAATTTGAGGTTGACTGGCCTGACGGCCCTTGGGCTAGACCTGCTCAAACCGCACCGGGGCTTGGGCTGCCTCCCCAGACCCGGGAGCCTCTGCGGAGCACCCAGTAGGGAATGTTCCCTGGCAAGTCTGAGCCCATCCGAAGGTTGGCACCCATAACTATAAAATGAGGGAGGCTGAAGCAGTAGCTACATCACTGTATAATTATTCACTCCGGTGTAATTCCTGCCTGACTGCTGGGTAAGCCGCGTTACATTGTCTGAAATGGAAGAAGCCTTTGCAGGTAGGCCAGCACTGGGTCTTCCTCAGGCCAAACGTCTCAGCCGAATGGCCCGGTCATGTTGACTTTGACTCTGAGTCTGCACCTTCCATGGAGAAGAACTCCGTGGTGCTCCTGCGCCGTGCTCCCTGGCACGCGGCCATGGGCCAGGCCATCCCCGGCACTGAGGTGATGTCAGAAGACGGCCATGGTGGCGAGTGCTGGGAGCATGGCGAGCGAACGAAGCACTCACGAGCAAGGGAGCTTGATCGGAGTGTCTAGAACCCACATTACCCCTAAGCAGGTTAAACCCAAATCAAGATTTCTCTTGCAACAGAAAAGTCTCTGGTTCAGGAATAAAGTCATCTTTGGAGTGTTTCGTGTTCTCTTAGGTTTTCAGAGCTTGTAAGGGAATGGAAAGGAAAGGAAAGAGCTTCAAACCGAATTGCCCAACGCAGATTTCCAATTCCCTGGAGGCTTTGCATTTATCTGCTATTTCACTAAGCAGCTCTAAGCTGATGCAAATGGCCTGCGCAGGTTTTATGAGGAGGAGGGAGCTGGGGGAGGGGAACGGTTTACAGGCTTCTAATCCTGGAGCCGTCTCCTCCTTAGGGAGGGAGACTGGCAGAGGAAGGCTATTCCGACTTCCCCGGGTGGAATCTCAAGGTAATCTACCCCATTCTGGTCAAGGTCTTGACTGACGGCCTAACGGGTCTTGAGGAGGTAAAGTGACAATTCAGCGGATTAGGAACAAAAGCTCAACATCCTTCAGCAGTGGCCACCGGGTGACTTTCCCACTTGGAATTCTACCAAATCGGAGTCACAGACATTGGCAGGAGTGTGTAGGAGTCGTGGGGACGGTTTGTCAGGCGTGAGAGAGGAAACGGAATTAACAAGAATGCACTAAGACTGTTACACGTTTTCTCTACTGGATCACTTCAGTGGCGCTTTGAGGAAAAAGAAGTCTTTAAGAAACTGAGGCCCAAAGGTTCAGTGAATTGCTTGTGATTGTTAAGTGGGACGAGAACCCAGTAGGGTTGGTGTTCCTCCTGGTGTTGCGTGCGGAGATTCATCTCTGGAAACGGAAGATTCTCGAGCTGGTCAGGTGCACCTTTCCCTTTTCTGAGAGAAAAGCAGGAGGTCCGGCATTGAGCAGGATGGTTTCCGGAGCGGCCAGACCTCTAGGACTTTATGATGCGGCTCCTTCATGTTCAGGACTCTGCTCCAAAGGAACGTTCTAGTTCCCCAGTGCCCAAACTGAACCTGAATCACACTGCTTTGTGCACACGTGAGCTGAGCCACGACTTCCTTAACAAGGGGGAGAAAAACAAAATCAAGGAAACTCACAAAGCAATTTCAAGGGGGAATGAAATCCACACGTTTCCTCAAGCCATCCAACTGAACCAAACCAGATGAGAATATTCTCAGTAAACCTGAATCGAGGCACTGTTGCCCTTGGGCCAAGTCCATGGCCACAAGTAAATATCACGGAGTGCTCAGGTGCTCCACGAGGCTGAGAATTTGGCTCACTGCAGACGCTGGGCTGGGGGCCCTGGCTCTGACGGCCGTGGGACGTGGGGGGGCTCAGCCCCTCACCTGGCGGGGCTCTGACCCCTCACCTGTGAAGCGATAGGGTTGCACACGCTCACTGGTGTTCACACTCAAACAACAACAACAACAACAAAAACCAGAAACAGTNAGGGCTCAGCCCCTCACCTGGCGGGCTCTGACCCCTCATCTGTGAAGCGATAGGGTTGCACACGCTCACTGGTGTTCACACTCAAACAACAACAACAACAAAAAAAACCAGAAACAGTGGAAACGTCTGCTTTGGAGAATTCTGATGTGCAGAGCTGATGAGAGCGGAGCTTTACTGGGTAGAGCAGCGGTTGGTGGCTCACGGGAGCCAGAGTAAAGCATAAAAATAATAGCAGGTGGGGCGCCTGGGAGGCTCAGTCGGGTGAGCATCTGACTTGGGCTCAGGTCGCGGTCTCACGGTTTCTGACCTTGAGCCCCGCGTCGGCCTCTCTGCGGTCAGCACGGAGCCCACTTTGGATCCTCTGTCCCTCTCTCCCCGCCCCTCCCTTGCTGGTGCTCCCTCTTTCTCTCTCTCAAAAATAAACAAATAATTAAACAAAATACAGGTAACTTTACTGCACCAAGCACTTTTCTAAGCCCTTTCTCTGTAAAAGCTCATCTACTCCTCACAACCATCCTCCTGCGGTAGGTGCTGTTATCAGTATCATCCCAATTTTACATTTGAGGCACCTGAGACACAGAGAGGGTGAGTAAGCTGCCTGAGGTCACACAGCTAGAGAAAGGAGGCAGGGATGGGCCAGGCATTTGGACTTTGCACCCGTTTAACCACTCAGTTCTGTTGCCCTCACACCAGCTGGGCCGGGCAAGCAGCCTGTGCAAGGGGTACAGAAAATCAGAGTGGAACAAATCAGAAACGTGGTACCAGGGAACTCAGGTCTCTCCGTCCAGGACTCCTGATGTGACTGGCAAAATGCAAGTTGGATCTAAAGCTCCGGTGAACAGACTCCTCAGGGGGACAAAGCAAGGTCCTTGCTCGTGCTGCCCCATCTCTGGCGCCAGTCTTGCTCCCGACCTAGCAGGTCACACCTTGATCTTGCAGCCTCCTCCCCCAGACCCGAGGCCCACAGGCTAAAAATGTTGCTTTGCCCAGAGTTGTAAGCCCCGAGACCAGACGAGTCAGCGCGGAATGCTGTTTACTAGGAATGAGCGATTTAGTTTTCTTAGTTTAACAACCCTTTAATATGCCTCCCCGCAAAGGCTGCCTACTTCAGAAATTCGGAAAAGGAAAGGGAAAAGGGAACATGAACTGCAGAATGGTGAAGAGTGTTTTGTCAACAGAACAGACAGAAGAAACACTTTTAAAACACATTTTGGGGGCGCCCGGGTGGCTCAGTCGGCTGAGTGACCAGCTGCGGATCCAGTCATGATCTCGCAGTTCATGGGTTCGAGCCCCGCATCAGGATCTGTGTGGACAGCTCGGAGCTGGAGCCTGCTTCAGATTCTGGGTCTCCCTCTGTCTCTGCCTCTCCTCGGCTTGTACTCTGAGTGTCTCTCTTTGTCAACAAATATTAAAAAAAGCTTTATTTTTTTCTTTTATGGGTTGTGTGTTTAGTGTCATATGCGAGAAATCGTTGTCTAACCGAAAGTTAGTGTGTGTGAAAGCATGTGTGTGAGCAAGGGAGGGGCAGAGAAAGAGGGAGAGAGAGAGAATCCCAAGCAGGTTCCTCACTGTCCCTGTGGAAGCTGATGCGGGGCTCAGACTCACGAGCCATGTCATGACCTGAGCCAAAGTCTAGAGGTGGATGCTTAACCTACTGAGCCACCCAGGTGCCCTGAGATCAACTGGTTCTTAATTTGGAAAAAGAATGAATCTTTCAGTACCGACAGGGAGGACGGTGCCCAAAGACTGTTGGCTTATAACGTCAACATTTTGGGCAGTTTGGAAGGAATATCTGCTCGTGTATCCCGTTGTCTTTTGGAAAGAGAATTTCAACACCAGCTTTCTATCTGCTTACAGCGATCATGACTAGTCTCTCTAGAGGCTAAAAGAGAGGGAGTGATACCAGGAATTCCCATTCCCTACCATAATGACAGTGGCCGTGAGGCATCTGGTTAGGGGCACCTGCATTCAAGTCCAGTCCATGAATAGCTGTCCCTTTATTTGGCCAAGAGGCTTTGGATCATGATGTTCATTCTCGTTGCTGCCAAGATGGAGAAGAAGCAAACTTCCTGCAGAGCAGATCGACCCCAGGGACTTTTCTAGGAAGGACTTGGCAAAGGAGTACGCCAAAGAGAGTCTGCATTAGGGTCAGAATCTCAGGGCTGGAAGGGAGAGAACCGGTGTCTTGCTACTCAAAGCGTGCGGGGGGCTTGTTAGCTAAATCAGTGCCACATCTCGAGCCTCACTCGGAGGGAGAGGTACAAGCAGCTCTTCTGCCCTAATTCCCAAGATGTTGAGCTTACTAGCAGAGTCTGCTTTTTGCCAAGATCCCCGGTGATTCGCGAACACTTCTCAGGGTTGGGAAGCACTGATCTAATCCCTGCCAATACCCCGGCTATGTGGGTACCGGGGCTCTGCGTAATCACCCCGGGGACAGACAGCCAAGATCAGTGAGTAGATGAGAATGATCCTTTTATGTTTCTTTTTAGGTTAGGCTGGTTAGGCAGAACAGTGGACATAAATGAGTAAATAGTTGTACTCTAATTTGCAAGGGCAGGTCGGCCGTTAGAGCTACCCTTTAAAAGAGCTCATCTTTAGAGCAAGCAGACTGCTTAAAAGATTTGGAGGAAGCAAGAAGAGATTTTGCTATGTGCTTCTTTGTCCATTTAGCCTTGTTCCACAGTCTATCTAGTATTAGGAGAAACATAGAAATGCTGTGTGTGAGTACTGTTAATACAAACTACTTGTCATCAGGCCATTCTTATTCAGATGGCCACATAGATCTTTTTACCAAAATGAGCAAACTGATGCTCACAGTGGTGCCCGAACTTTAGCATGCATCACAATCACCTGGAGAGCTCGTTAAAAACATTGGGGCGCCTGGGTGGCTCAGTCGGTTGGGCGTCAGACTTCGGCTCAGGTCATGAGCTCATAGCTTGTGAGTCTAAGCCCCACGTCGGGCTCTGTGCTGACAGCTCAGAGTATGGAGCCTTCGGATGCTGTGTCTCCTCTCTATGCCCCTCCCCTGCTTGGGCGCTCTCTCTCTCTCTCTCTCTCTCAAGAATAAATAAAACATTAAAAAAAAAAAAGTTTAAAAAAGATCGCTAAGCCCTCCCTGCCCCTGCCAAAGTGTTTGATTCAGCTCAGGGGATAGGAACTGATAATTTGCATTTCTAGTAATCCCCAGGTGATGCTAATGCTGAGTTGTAAAAATAGTAGCGTCCAGATGTATTATTAGCACCTCGGGAAATACACAGACACTTATTAGCTGATACTGTGCCCTGATGATACGGGATATAGGGCCAAGTATCAGCAATTCTTGGTCAGGGAAGACAGAGTAAACACAGACATAATCTGATTGCTTTCAAACTTCCACTTCCTGAACCTTCGTCTGAGTTGCTAAAAAGCAACTTCCTTTGCTTCGTTTTCCATCCTTGAGTTTCCACCCACCTCTGACGGCAGATAGTTCTGGTTGACTGCACAACGTTTGATACGGAATCACAAGTGCCTACTCATTGGCAAGGGGCAAGACTGGCCAGTGTCATGGAGACATTCTGAGCACGGGGGTGTGGGCGGGGCTCTGAGTTGTGTGATGACCTCCCAGATCACTAGGGTCCTCTGTGTGGTCCCTACCCCACGCGTGCGCCGTCATCGCTCCCACCCACGATTTGAGGAGAATTGAGGAGCAGCTCCCCCGTCGGAGGACCTTGGGATCCCGACTGTCCGCAGGGAGCTGGTAAATCTTTGGCACAGCACGGGACCCAAGCACCTCTGGCCGGGGTTCCTCCAGGCTGATTTCTCCACCTGTGGCAGGTGCGCAGCTCTGAACGGTTTGCCCAGACCTTTCTGGTGCCGCCTGTTCCCACGACCGCCTGCAGACTGCTCGGGGACAGCGGCTGTCTGCCAGTGAAAAACCACGACCAACCGTGCTTCAGACTGTACTTGAGTGGAGACAGGATTTACCTCCTTGGCGTACCATGCCGGCACGACTCCATTCCATATTAGGGAAAACAGAGACTTGGCCTTTTTCTTTTTTATAAAAAATTTATTGAGATGATGCAATTATAGGCTTTTCTTTAAAAATTATTTGCAACTCACTGGCCCTGAGAAAAGGCATTTGTTTTTTGTTTTTTTTTTTCTTTTTTTTTCTGTTACATTCATTTGATTCAGTCCCTTATAAACCCCACACCTCATAAACAACAAGAGATTAGAAATTAAACAAAACAAAACAAAAAAGAAATTCTAGATTCATTCTGGTTTGCAGGTGGTTGCAGTCACAAAGAGAAATCTTTGAGAATGTTCACTTGGCATGTGTGAAAGATTCAGGGCATTTATAGTTGTTTAGTGTTGATGCAGATGGGGCCGAAAGAGTATCAGGTTAGTCTTCCGTGGTTTTTAGACAGGCTGGGATTACTGCCACCCCCCACTCCCGCCACGGCTTCCTTGTGTCACTGCCTTCCTTCCAGATGTCTGCCCAGAAGAGGAGCAGGCTGAGTGGGTGAAAACTAACTAGCACCGAATGCTAGGGCACCCGCCCCCCAGCCCTTTGTTCTTTGTGTATTTCCCCAGCTCTTTCATCTTCAGGGTCCTGGGTGGGAATGGGTCATANATTCCACCCCTGGCATGGTGTCTGCTCCCCGGGCGAGTCATGCTACCACCTGAATACTCAGGTCTCCCTTCTGCGAAAGGGAGTCATGTTTCACAAACGTACTCCGAGTTGGATTCTAGGCAGTGAAAGGTGGAAACGGTGGTTACTTAGTGATTTAGGCGAATCCTGTCATAGCGATCTAAATTTCAGCTAAAGCTACGTTCTCGTTTGGACAAGGTATCAGTGTAAAAAGACCCTTGGTCAGAAGCTGCCAGATACACTGCTGAAAGGAGAAAATCCATCAGTCCATTATTCCTCTTTTCCTGTGGGGAGCGCCCCCCTCCAAGAAAAAAAAAAAGGATTCAGGACATTGGCGATGCTGTCTTAGGTATGACCAATTTGCCTTGGGACAAAAAGATAATGTTAACTGCCACATAGCTAGGCCAGCCAATTGCCACTGCTTTCTTCTGACGAAGAGGAGGCAACCCGGCTAACCCAAGGTGCAGGGAAGGCAAGGTGCTTGAGAATTTCTAGCTAGTGATGCAAGTGAGAGCGACCCTCCTCGACACGGCAGAAGGAAGCTCTCCCCACTCTGCGGTGCTCCTCCACATTCTCCTTTCCCGACTTCCCACCTTGCAAGCCCAGGATTCCCCCGACAGCAGGAGGGCAAAGGCCAGTTATTCAGATCCCAGACGTGCTTTTAATTTGGTCCCTGGCGAAAATGCGCATCACCCCTAGTACTTAGTGTTGAAGTAAGGAATTCCATACTGGATAGATGCTACACGTGTAGCATAGGCTCTTGGAGGGCAGGGATTGCGCCTGATTCATCTCTGAATCCCTCACAGTGTCTAGAAGGTGCCTCATCAACGCTTGCTGACGTGAACCTGAGACCTCTGGGGTCTGCAGTGTGTAAACACCACACCCCTGGTGTCAGCACTGTCCAGGCGTCAGCTCCGAGAACAGAGGAGGAGGACTTTGCCATTAAGGGACTCAACAGAAAGTTCTTACTGGGAACCCCTGGGCGGGAAAGGAAGAGCACATTGGAATTAGCACGTTCTATTCTTCAAGCAGGTGAAGGTGTCACCATCCTAAGTCTTACATATTCTTACAGGGTACTACTTTAAAAACAGAGATCCTTGGGGCCAAAGGGAATTGCCTTCCATAATTCAGCTGTAATATTATCTTAACAGAAAGCGCTTGAGTCCTTATACGTGCGTAAAGCGAACAGAATGAGATGTTCTGATCTTAGGAAAGAGCAACATCACTCCCCGGTCTCTGATTTCACAGTCATACAAAGGGCCTCAGTAAAGTCTGCCCTTTCTCCCCAGCCCTTTGACTCAACGGCCTTCCCAACACACCAGGTTTTTGGCCGAATCTCTCCAGTTGCCATCCAACATCAGTCATCTTAGAGGCTGGAGAATGAATCAGTGCATGCTGTTCAATGCTCTTGAAAGACACCTGTAGCCTGCTGGGGTCCAGCGGACTTTCACCACCGTTCAAGTGGCCTGAGACCAAACCCTTCCTTCATCATGGGACCCCCTCCAGCCTCGCACAGCAGGTCCCTGACCTCACTACAAGCCCGGCCTTCTGGAAGGTAGAGTTGGTGGATCATGTGACAGTGGAGGAGGCTGGCCACCTCTACGAGTCTATCTGCGGTCTGAGAAGAGGCAGACACAGAGCACAACTGAAGGGCCTTGAAGGGCTCCTTGATTCCAGTGTCCTTGACCCACAGTCAATCTGTCTTTCCCTCTGTCCAGGCTGGGGCCTTGTCAGTAAGGCTGGGGGAGAACTCCTCCTGTCTGTGTTCCTCGAAACACGCCCCCCCCCCCCCCCCCCCCCCCCCCCCCACACCCCCTGCNGACAGTGTTATAATCTCGCTGTTCATTATGAAACATTCTTTTTGCTTGGGAGGGGCACTTTTCTAAGAATTTGATTTTCTGGAAGCTGCTTATACTCAGGAGGAAACACCCCCCCCCCCCCCCCCCCCTCACTCACTCAGAAATGGCTTGAGAAGACACCCAGGGGTCTGACAGGACCACCCAGAAGCGCCACTGACGGCGGGCACATGTACCCTGCGGGCTGTTGAGATGCTCACCCAACTGAGGAGAGAAAACTAGAGAAACAAGGAGGGCGTGCTTGGTAAGGCAGGTGTAATCTTTTGGATTAAAAGGACCCTCCTTCTGAGACTGGATTCTGAACCTGTATTAGAGTCCATTCCGATGGCTAGAAAAGGAAAAAAACCATCTCAGCGAGCTTTCTAAAAATATGTGTCATCATCAAAAGCACTAAGGGGTGGCCCTTCCCTCGTTTTACAAGACACCATGGACCTTCTTTGGAGGTGAAAAAGCGCCACGGATGGGTGAAACACAGCTATGAAAGGAGAGGAGAAAACGGTAATGGATCTGACGAGTTTCTGCCTGCCCAGGGTGGGCGACCGCCGGCAGCGAGTGAGACTGTGTACTGCAGAGTCCTCCCCTCGCCAGGGCCCTGTGTCCTGTGGGGACCAGGAAACGTTAAAAAAAGCCTAGGAATTTTTAAAAAGCTAGGCGAGGGCATGAGACTGACCACAAGGTGGCCTTTGGGGTGGAGCAGTGTAGACGGTCCTCCCCGCTAGCCTCGACCGCCCGCGCTGGAGCGGCCAGCCCCCGCTCCTGCACAGTTTCTGAGTTTCTGACCGTCAGCACCGAGGGCTCTGTCTGTACTTCCCGCCTCGCGGGACCCGCAAGTTAACCCCACGATGCTGGGGCCTCTGCCCAGTAGGGCACGCGGCCTTGCAGCTGGATCCTGCGAACTGCGGAACCACCAAGCCCCGGGGTCCTTACGGCCGGGGACGGGGCGGGGGGTGGGGAGGGACGGAGGGCAGCCGCTGGACCCGCGCTTCTCTCCCTGGAGGCCCCGCAGCACCTGTGAGGCTGGGGCCGCCCTCCGATCGGCCGCCAGATGCCCGGATGTGGGCTTGATTATTATTACTACTTTTAAAGTCAATTTAATTTTATTTTCTGTGCAGCGCCGCTGCAAAGCACCCAGACCGCTGACTGTCTGAGTGTCACCAATTCCCAAGACCGTCCCGGAGCCTGGACTCCGCTCAAAGGCATCTGAAGCTCAACAGCAAGGCAGGGAGGGAGGACGGCGGGGAGGCAGGCGAGGAAAGAGCCAGAGAGAGAAAAAGAGAGCTCTCCTTTTCGCTTTATCTTTTTTTCAAAGCGTCTTTTTCTCCCCCGCCCGCCAAGACCCAACAGCAACAGGCACAAACCCGGTCGATGGCGCCGGAGAGAGAGGAACCCGAAACTCTGCATGTGTGTTCTCTTTCCTGACCAGCCGGGCTTGCCGCGCCTGGTGAGATTTGCAAAAAATAGGTATATATAATAGATATGTATTTCCACAGGAAAACAACCTCGGCTGTCTTCCCCTATATGAATGATGAAAAGTCAAACTGCATGGTCTCAAAAAAAAAAAACCAAAAAAACGAAACAAAAACACTATGAAACNCTCCCTCAGCACTCGTCTTCTTGGTATATTTGTTCATCCAGCTCCTGAGACTCGAGGTGCTCCAGACGGTCCGTTCGGCCACTCATGATTTCATCCGGGGTTTTCATAAACCTTTGGCAAGAGGAAACGGACGAGCACAGAAGATTACATTTTCCTCCAGCGGCCTTCACCTTGAACCCTTAAACTAAAGGCAAAGGCCCGTCACCTCAAACAGCCGGAGGGCTATTTGAACTCGGCCAGTAACGCTGACTCAGCACGAAGTGCAAGGAGGTGCCCCTTCCCTCTGACTGCCGGGGAAACGGCAAAATAACTATAAAAACGTCTAGGATGGCTGTGAGCTGTGCAGCACACTCCTGCATGACCATATGAGGGAACCCTGGTACAGCTCGCTGATCTGTTTTTATAGAGATTTTCCAATGACCTATGGGAGCTGCACATCCATTTCCATCCCAGACCGTGGGCCCGGGGAACCGTATGCAAAGCTTGAATTTAACTCAAAGGATACCGTGAAATGCCGAAGGGAAAATTCTCATAAAAGGGCAAGTTAGTGGTGCTCTTAGAAATTAGGAAGGCAAAAAGAATTATTTTCAGCGTTATCACCGATCCACCCAAAACGCTAGCAAGGAATCCCCGTTAGCCTGTCTTCCTCTGCAGCTGGGTGTGTATACAGCAAGCCTTAGCTTCTTGTAGGGAATATGATCAGTGACCCGTTAGGAGCATAGCTTCCACGGTTCAGGAAGGTGGCCCGGGTGCAAACGTTCTGCCCTCACGGTGGGAGTGGCCCTTCCACCGCCCCGCTCGGTGCTGCACACCTTCCTCTTCCCAGACGCTCCGCCCTGCACCCGATCAACTGTCCTCAAACATGCTCACGCCACGTTCCAAAGCCTGCCATGACCACTGACCAGGTAAAGCCACGGACACCCCCTTCGGCGTGCCCATCTGGGTTCTCTGACACCTCTACCCAGGAGACGCTTGTCCCCTACCGTTTTCGAGCATGAACCCTTTATTCTAGTCTGGCCAGTCTTTTTTCTTATACACATCATGGCCCAGCCCTTCCTCCACACCTCATCGGGCACCCCCTGAGCCCTGCTTATTCTTTGCGCCCTGCCTCCTCACCAAAGAGCCATGGAACAGCACCAGTCCACACTGCAGTCCTCCTTCCCTCAGTGCCCATAAATCTTGTAAAGACTACCGGCAATTTAACACTTCGTCTGATTGTACCCAGGGCTTTATACCAAGGAGCCCTCATTTTGTGGCAAGTCTGGCTTCCACCACTCATTTCCTCAAAAATGACCAACTCTTCTCACTCATAGCACGATCCCGTCCTTTCATGTTGTTGAAAATCACTATTGGAAGCCTGTGAACCTTCCAACTACTTCTGCCCTTTACTGCTAAACCTCTCAAGCAGTAGGATTTGTCTCGTCTGCAGTTTGTCTTCTCCTTTCATCCACTAACTAACAATTCTCCCCAACGTCTGAAGTCACTAACCATCTCCCAAGCCCAAATCCACAGATGCACTACATTTGGCCCTCTACCCTACCTCTTTCTTCTCTTGACTACTTTTCCACAATAAGTTTCTGATATTCCATATCAGGCTTGTCAAGAAACATTTACTGAAAGCCTCCATAAGGTATATAAAATAGAATTATATAAAGCGTAATCCCCTCCCTTCTAGGAGAGTTGGCCTAGTTGTGGGGAGAAGGACTTCGTAGGTACAGCTATTGAAAATGCAAATCAGGATGTGGTTTGGGGCCAAGGGAATCCAAGAGATGATGGAAGAAGCTATCTGTGTGTGTTGGAGCGTCATGATGGGCAGGACACTTGAGATGGATGTAGAAGGCATATATATTAAAAAAGCAAAGGTCAGAGGTATATATTTCTGGCAGAGGGAATCATATTAGCATCGCAGGGTAGCTGGCAGTATGCGTGACGAATTTGGAAGGCAGGGGAGTAGACCAGAGGTAGAAAGGATTATCGAATTAATCTAGGTGTGAATCATCGAGTCTAGACAGGGAAGCAATAATAATGCTTTTGCCTTTCTTACATCTTCTGAATTCTCAGGAAAGTGCTGGTCATTGGTAGACTCCAACCTCGAACGTGCTGGTAAGAAATCTTGGGAAATGTGGTTCCCAGGCTTTTCACCCCGGCGACATAGAATGGAGTAGAAATGGTGTGGAAGAGCGAGGGACAATCCAGCACAATGACTGCCCTGGATGTAGGAAGAGTCAACAGTAACTCCAGCATCAAAGTTGGTTGCTTAAAGCAACGTTGGCCCCGCTGATGAGGAAAGGGAGTTCTGGATATGGGGAGGGGAGATTTCTAGTACGTGGAGAAGGTATGGAAGTGGACATGTACTATAAGAAGCTCTTGGAAATTCAGATTTGGAATCCAGGGGGATTCTAGAACTGGATACAAAACCAAGATTGAAGAGTCAAATCATGAAGTCTAACTGAGGCTGTGTAATGGGATCATTTCATCCAGAAAGAATAGGAACTGCGGACTGTGTTTAGGGTCAAGGACGAAGAGAAGATGTCAGCAGAGTCAGAGAAGCGAAGGTTCTTTTTCTNTTCTGCTTCCATCTCTTGAATAAGCTTTTCTGTTGTTTTTGAAGAACTCGGCTGTTTCCATTCTTCCCAAGTTACCATTACTGCTAAGGCTAAATAAAGCTGAGTTCTCTGCTCTTTCTAATGTCCCAGTGAACGCATCTACTCAAACAGAGTGACACGTGTGATGTGTGTACACATTAATTCCAAACCCATCTCTCTAGCCCCATGCAAAACTCTTTTCTGTCCTGTTTGCCAAACCCATAACCTAACGTCATGCTTGTTGATCCCACCTTCTCCCAGCTTTCCCCTGGTCACCCCACGTCCATGACCACCAGTGTCCGTGACCACTGCTTCTACCTCTCCTGATCGGTTCTTTACATTGCTTTCTTCCTCCTTTGGTAATTCTCTCTCCTCTCTGGCATAGTGCTTGGAATTGCAATCTATGTGGTAGGCAAAATGGTTGGAACTCATTAGCTGTGAGGAAGTCTGGAAAGAGGAATGTCTAGTCCAGCAGCTTTCAGACTTTTCTGATTATAATGCACCATAAAAAAGATAATTTGACATCATGACTCAGCACGTACGTACACACACACACACACACACACACACAAACATGACACAAAGTTTTCATGAACCATCATTTAGTCACTCTTATTTCACGTGATACAGTCTGAAGTTTCAACTCTATTCTACCCTATTCAATTCTGTTCTGTTCCATTGGAAAAAAAAAAAAAGAAAAACGGTGAGCTGACTCATTAAACCTATTTCATGATTCACTAATGGTCAGGACCTGCAGTTGGACACACGCTGGCTCAGAAACCGGCTTCCAAGGCTTGGGAACCCGGAAGTCTAGATTTAATACCTCGCTTCGACTTTGATGGTGTGACCTCGGCAGCTCCTCTCAGTGACGCTGGATGTTAATGTCAGACACTACTATTTGGTCACTGCATTATTTTAACGCGGGTCAGATTCTGCTTACTTCGTTTGGGCTTTGCTATGGGACAGATGTTCAGTTAAAAAACCAAACGAACCCAACTTCTTTTCCTGAAATTCTAACCCAGCAACTGGTGTCCAGTTTGCAGCAGAGATGGCTCGCCTTGTCAGACAGGCAGGTGCCCTCCTCCCTCTTATTTAAGGAAAACAATATCCTCCCGAAAGAAGGAAAGGAGAAAAAGGAAGTGCTACCTGAACAAAAGCCTTTGTCCTGGCTCCTTCCTGATAATGTTCAGTTTGTAGTAGTGACGCAGCGCTCGGGACATTTTCTCATAGGTCATGTTTGTTCTGTTCTGTTTGTTCGCAGGAGGAAGAGGGAGGAAAAAAAAAGCACAAAGACACAGTGAAATAAACCTCAGAACAGGCGCTGGGGGGCTATTAAAATAAAAGCTCTTCGGCCGCTCGTGTGGCCCTGCTGGGTGGGGAGAGCTGCCTGTTACCCTGCTGTCCCCCCCACCCCCCGCAACCAGCTCCCACCCCCTCAGCTTTTAGACACTGGCGCCCACATTTCTCCTCAGGTGAGTCACCTTTTGCCAGAAGCTGCGGCTGATAAAACACATCCCGCAGCAACCTCGCTCGTGGCCCTCCCCAGCCCACGCTCTGCTGCGCTCGGTGAATTCCCTGCAGGTTCCCTACCTGTGGGTCACCCTTCACCTTCTCACCCACAGAGAATTTCTTTCTCTTTTCTTTCTTTCTTTTTTTTTCTGGTTGGGGTTGTAGGGACCTTTCTCCAACTCGTGTTTCTGGTTTGTCATTTTAAGGAAGAGATTTTTTGTTTGTTTAAATTCTGTCGTAGAAGGAAGAATACAGTGGTTCTGAGCCCTGGGGCTAAGGCACCATCAGGAGCTTGGGCCAGGATTTTACCTGCATCCGAGAGCAGGGCGGTGGGGCCTTGCCGTATCTGGTCATGGCCTGCAATTAGTTCTTCCTCAACGGGGCCAGAGACAGGCTGCCCTGTAGCTTGACTGTGCCCCACTCCGTCGCCGCCCGCTCTGTTCATCTGGGGTCGTGCCTATAAGGTGCTTTGCGTACCCTGCCCCACACCTACCCGTCAGTGGTCAGGCCTGGGTCTTGGTAACTCGTTTTTGTTTTGTTAGTAGGAATACAGATTTACTTATTTAAGGATTTTTTTGGGGGGGGGTCTTTGCTCTATTCTTTATTTCTATTCTATTCTATTCTATTCTATGTTACTGCAGTAAGAACACTTAAGAAGACATCTACAAGCACATACTGTGGTAGTGTCAACTGTAGGTGCAATGTTGTACAGCAGATCTCTAGGACTTACCCATCCTGCCTAAAGGAAACTTTACGCCCATTGATTAGTTCTTCCCCCTCCCCCTCTCTCCCCAACCCCGGGCCACACCATTCCACTCTTCGGTTCAGCAAATTTGCCTGTTGTAGCTACTTCGTAAGAGTGGAAACAGGCAGGATTTGTCTTTCTGTGACTGGCTTATCTCACTTAGCAGAATGTCCCCAAGACCCCTCCATGCCGTAGCCTGTGACAGGATTTCTATCCTTTATTAAGGCTGAGTAAGCTTCTGCTGTACGTATACAGCAGTGTTTCCTGATCCAGGCATCCATCAGGCTCGGTTAGGGTGTTCGACCCACTTTTTACCTCTGCGCACTTCAACAGTTTTCCTAACTATAAAAGACTGTAGCTTTTAAATTCAACTCTCTCTTCCTAGGGTGGAAAATTGTGGGGTGGACAGTTGTCGCCTGTTTGCTTTTCAAGGGGACATCTCAGAGTCAGAATGAGAGCGTTTCCATGTCGAAGGGGGCCTTAGTGGACGTGGGCATTGCTAACTGAGCAGAACAGAAGTGATACCTCCCCAGCTCCCTCGTGAGTCACAGAGTCCCTGTTCCTCAGCTCCTAGCGACACCCAGGCAGCAGTTGCACACAGAGGGGATGGGACGGAGGGCTACTCCCAGTGCAGACCAGGGGGTGTGGAGTTAACTGGCACCCGGCTTAAGTAACACATGGAAAGTGGCATCTTTAATTACGTTCTTCCCTTTCCAACTGTCTAACTGTCTGCCCGGTGAGGAATAAACTAAATAATGATGGGCACACTTGGAGGGCAGAAGACAGACAATTATCCTCCAACCTGGAGATGAAGGCTTTATTTTGGAATTCGTTTGCACAGTAAATATCTGGTGCCCTTTTACCTTATGGTTTCCCCACAGTCGAGCCAGTCCATTGGGATCCACTATCCGGAATATTTTGGATTCTTTGTCTTCCCATCGGATGAAGTTTTCGTACCGGCTGTCAGAAAGCAACTGATAGACGTAATCCCAAAGCAGTCTACAGTCTACAGAGGAAAAGGGCGAGAAAACACTTTTGAATACGTTTCTTGTTGATGCCCTAAGAAGAAGAACCAGAAAATCATCAAGTAACGGCTTCTGCCCACTGTGGATGGATGGTCTACCTTTCTTCTTTCACAGTGAGGAGACCAGGGCCCGGAGAGATCCGGCAGATGGTGCTGGAGAGAGGCAACCTTTGACCCGTGGAGGCCTCGGAGACCATCCTGGCCAACGGCCTCCCCTCCACAGATGGGAATGCAGTGGCCCGGAAGAGGAAGCAGCCTGTCCAAGGTCATGACCTGACCTTGAGCAGAGCCGTGAAAGACACGGAGCGAGCCAAAAGAGGGGGGTGAAAACAGGCTGGCGGGGACAAAGGGCGGAAAGAGAGCCCCAGTGTTGCAAGTGAGCAGTGTGGTATTCCCAGTGATGCTCCAAGAGCGCTCTGGTGTTGGAGGGCGAACGGATACAGACGAGAAGACCGGGGTAGGCTACAAAAGGGCAGAAAAACAAGCAGGACGCATGAAGAGCTGCAGAAAAGAAGACTCTGTGGCTTGCCACGGCTGGGAGCTGTGGCTAGTGCGGTTTTCAAAAAGAAGAGAGATATTCTCACTACGGAATATTCTGGAGCTCTTTAAAATCGGTTTATTGTAACGAAATCAGCGTAGAAAGGAACCTGGGGCAAAAGGTCATCTACCCCATGTGTAGGACCGAAGTTCCGTCACTGGGTCAGGCCGCAAATATTTACTAAGTGGGTTCATACGGGCCAGGTGCTGTGCCAGGCCTCGGCTCTCGGCTGAAACGAGAAGACACATACTGCCCAGCTCTCCCTGGTTCTAGTGCCTTCCGGACGTGTGCCGTCATGGGATGCGGTTTGCCCTCCAGCCCCCCTTGATGGGTGGACGGAGGGAGACGTTACTATCTATGAGTGCTTGTGGACTGGCCCCCAGAAGAACGGAAGAGGCTCCAGTTTCCAGGGGTTCGCTGTCAACTCTGGGAGCTTTGGTAGGGCCTGAGCCAGAATGGCTGGTCGTGAATGATCAGATTATCCAATGCGGTGTATGTGCTCAGCACGTTACGTGCGTCCTTCCTGACCCTCTGAGGCCTGAGGTGGCCGGGACAGGAATTCCGGGGCCCCTGTGCGACGGTGTGCTGACTTCCTTATGTTGGGTGAGGCCCGGCACACCTGCGCAGGGAGTGTCTAATCGAGACGTGGAGTTAATTTTACAGCCAACACACGCAGAGAAGGAAACACACACTTCTCAGGAGTATATTCACAAGCGGAACTGAGTCAGGTCACCTTGGGCAAGTTTCTTAAATCTCCCTGAGGTCCCATTTCCTCATAGATGAAATGGGAATAATGCCTATTTTACAGGATCACTGAATTAATGAAAACACAAGTGAAGGGAAAGTAATGGAAATAACAACAAGGCCACTTATTGGGCGCTATTAGCAGGCGCTGTGCTGCACTTGACCTTGACGACACCCTATGAGGCAAGTGCTGTTGCTATTCCCATTTCATGGACGAGGAAGCTGGGGCTTAGAGGGCTTGGTAATTTACTCCCAGGGCACAGCTCGCGAGTGACAGGATTCCAGGTTCTGGTTGTCTACTGCTCTTCCTGATGGGTTTTCTATTCTCAGAGAAGCCGGTTAACAGGTAGCTGTCTGTAACATTTTAGGAGTTTCCAGAGCAAGGTTTAGCTCTGTTTAGTGCAGACTTTGTGAAATCCATCCTTTTCTCTCAACAGCCCAAGGAACTGGCATAAAATGTGGCATCTTCTAAGAGGCTTAATTGTTCAGGAAACTGACATTAAACTTGAAATGACCATAACTCTCTTACTGTAGCCTTTCCCCCTTCCACCCATTATCTGTGTCTAAACATTAATGGGATGTACAAGTTCCTGTGTTGCAGAAAAGGACCGACGGTGCTCTTCTTTTACGACACATGTTCTCTGGGAGTTCGAACCCCATCTGGGGACAGAAATGGCTAGCCACTTCTATTACCCACCCTGCCAGCCAGAGGGAGAGAGCGGGGGACCCAATCTGAGGACCATAAGTACCTGGAGAAGTCAGTGTCACACTGAGAAGACTGAGAAGAATCTAGCTCATGTTTTTAAAAAGTTTTTATTTATTTATTTTGAGAGAGACAGCATACGCAGGGAAGGGGCCGAGAGACAGGGAGAGGGAGAATCCTAAGCAGGCTCTGCCCTGTCAGCACAGAGCCCAATGCGGGACTCGAAGTACTCATGGCCTGAGCAGAAACCAAGAGCCCGGCTCTTAGCCGACTGAGCCACCCAGGCGCACGCTCACTTCAAGGCTCTTGTAACAGGACGACTCTGGCTTNCCCTGCCATCTTCTTGCCCCGAAACACTCTCACTACAAATGGGAAACGGAGGATTGAGCTGCGGGTTCGGTGTTTGTCCTATCATCCAATGGCAGATACATTTAAATTTCCCCACAGTCTCTTCCAACTGGAAAACATCGGACAAGAACGAATATTATCACACAGGAGGCCAGTCAATTAGAGGGAACAGCAAAGGGGGATGTGTCTAACTCGTCTCTCGCCTCTCTACACGGGAGAAATCATCTTCACTGCAAAGTGGCTTCGTAGATTCACCTGGACTGGGGACTCGATTCTCTCAGTGTTCATTTTACAAACATTCAATAATAACGGAACCAGCTGATGGTCTTCAATCGTTCGGTCTAAAGAAATTGTGCCCATATGAAAGAGAGCAATATATGGCTAATCCTCTCAGCTCTAGGCCAAGTGGAGCTAAAGAGTAAAGCGAGTAGTCTTTCCCTCCCCATCGGCACAAAGATTTTCACTTTGTTTCTGTGGTTTCTGTTTTACGGTTGGGGTACCTTCTATTTCTCATACAACAGTGCAGGCTGAGCCAGACCCTTGCTCCAAGTAAGGGCTTAACCAGCACTGGGGTCCATGCTGGTTTTTCAGAGGCATCAAGCTTGGGTCTTTATGTAAACCATTTACTAAAAAAGATCTAGAGGGGCGCCTGGGTGGCTCAGTCGGTTGAGCATCTGACTCGTGATTTCGGCTTGGGTCGTGGGATCAAGCCTGGTGTTGGACTCTGTCCTGAATATGGAGACTACTTGGGGTTCTCTCTCTCTTTCTCTCTCTCTCGCTCCCTCCCTCCCTCTCTTTCTCCCTCTACCCCTTTCCCCCGCATATGCATTCTCTCTAAAAACATAAATAAATAAGGGGCACCTGGGTGGCTCGGTTGGTTAGACGTCCGACTTCAGCTCAGGTCATGATCTCACAGTCCGTGAGTTTGAGCCCTCCATCGGGCTCTGTGCTGACCGCTCAGAGCCTGCTTTGGATTGTGTGTGTGTCTCTCTCTGCCCCTCCCCCACTCACACTCTGTCTCTCTCCGTCTCTCAAAAATGAATAAACATTAAAAAAAACAAAAAGACCTAGAATGTCATCTGCTCTTTGGTTGGTAAATGAAGGGCAGGGCTTACTAGAGAACAGACTTCACCTATATGTTTCAAAAACACTGGATTCTTGCAAACTCTTCCCTTTCATAAATGTGAAAATAACCCCAAACATGCTGCTAATTGATCACTTTAAACAACATTTAATCCAGCAAAGCCAACATTAGCTGAGTAATAAAAATATGTTGACGTTCAAGACATATTGAATTACTCAGTCACTAACGGAGGGAGCAACAGGAATTTTGTGGCATAAAGCAGTTGTTTCAAACTCAGAGTATTAAGTGGCTTTTATAACTCTATTGATTGTTGCGTTTCTTTGGTTAAAAATTACTCCAGGTGATAAAAATAAATGCCTGATCATACAAGAGGTTTTTTTTTTTTCTTTCTTCTTCTTTTTTTTTTTTTTTAACAATTGAAGTTCAGCCATAGGAGTTATTTTGTTTTTAAGATTTCAAGTAATAAAAGGCAGAAGCTTTTTAGTTCCCTACATTTTCTGCAGGTTGTTAACAGTCTCCCTGCAATTTTTTAAAAATTCTTAAAAAAATTTTTTTTTACATTTATTTATTATTGAGAGACAGAGAGAGACAGAACATGAGCAGGGAAGGGGCAGAGACAGAGAGGGAGACACAGAATCCGAAGCAGGCTCCAGGCTCTGAGCTGTCAGCACAGAGCCCGACATGGGGCCCGAACTCACGAACCGTGAGATCATGACCTGAAGTCGGACACTCAACTGACTGAGCCACCCAGGCGCCCCTCCCTGCAAGTTTTTAGCTCTGTCAAAATCCACATCTGCACAGATACAATGTTCTCTGATCATCAGTGAAAATGCTTAATACTACATAACAAAATTCACCAAACTCTACAAAGAAAAGATTATCTTATAATATAACCCTTGAACATACATGTGAAAAATATTTATATTACAAAGTGTTCATTAATTCTAAGTGCACTTCTCTTAAACCTAAGGGCCTTCTATATGAAGGCATGTGGGTATTTGAAACAAATGTCCAGTATTTGGATTGCCTCTTGCATGAGAGGGCGTTTATAAAAGGGTTTAGCTCAAGCGGAGAGCCATTTGCTGGTTGCAGAGAGAGCGCTCTCCGTCCTTTCTGCTGGGTGAGATGCCCTGGGTACCCACAGCTAAAAGGCACTGTAAAAACTCCCTTCCTGTGGTTAAGGAGAAATATTTCCACTCCCACGTCTGTCTCTTACCAGAGACTCCATTGTACACGCTCACCGAGCAGAGACTGTAAAAAGATGGGCGATGCACACATAACCAGCATAGTTTCCAATGAGAAAACCATGCGAGACAAAACCGACGTTTCAAAATCTGAGTGGGCAAGTCAAGTCATCGACAAAGGGAATGTTTAATGCTGGTGGTTAATTAACATTTTGGGAAGGCTTCTGAGAAAGTGATTTTATGTTGTTTTAAGTGCCCAAATGGAATTTTAAATGAAGGTCTGTAAACGGGAGTTCTGTGGGTATAATCCCCGACTCACCAGATGCTGAGGGTCCCTGGCTTATTTCTTTCAGTTTATTGCAAAAAATTAATAGATTTATTTCGGGTTCAGCCACGAAAGAGCGGAGTATAACATACAAAATAGAAAGTTGCTCCCCTGCTTCATAGCAGTGGTTCTAAACCAGGGGCCAATCTTGCCCCGTGGGGCAGGTATTTGGCACTGTTTGGAGACAATTTTGGCTGTCCCAGCTGGGGTGGAGGTTACTACTGGCATCTTGTGGGTCGAGCCCAGGGATTCTGCTCAGTGTCTTACAACGCACAAGTCGGTTCTCCCCCATTCCCCAGCGAAGGGTCATTTGACCCACGTACCAAGAGTGCCGAGCTTGAGAACCCGTGCTTCTAGAAACACGAGCTTTACAACATGCACAGCTCAGGGGTTTGTTTGTTTGTTTTACTTTTTTGGTTTGTTTGTTTCTTTTTTCCCTTTCTCAATTCTAGGTCAGCCGTTACCTGGAAGTAGATGAACCCAGCGCAGCCGACTCTGGGTTGATACACAGAGGTGTGTTTACAGTGGGGATCGGCTTAGGAAAACAAAACCATATGCGCACGGTGGCAGGCTGGGTGGGGGGAGAAGTGAAGGTGAGGAATATAATCTTTGCTTCCTGGCTCCACAGCGGGTGGGGAGGGAGCGCTGGGCCCAGAGGTGCAAAGAGCGGCTGGCCCTTTCCACCTCTGGTTGCATAAGGCGTGGGAGGGGCTGGGCTACACTGGTACAGCTGAGCTTAAACCCCCAGCTGGTGCTTCGTAGCGCCCAGCCCCTGCTTTGCTCTGGTGAAGGCAGCCCGGGACACTGCATCCCTACTTCCCGGCAGCCCCGCTGTCCTGAAACTTCCTTCTCTTTGAGGGCTCTTTTGATTTCTCAGTAGAGCAGTGGAAATAAACTGGAGTGACTCAGCCAGTGTGAGGAGTTGGAGCCGCTTGGGATACTCCTGAGCAA
>NW_027528869.1:5787188-5852172 GCF_008692635.1 Crocuta crocuta
GAGAGGGAGCGCAGAGGTGAATCTCCAAGGAGATAAGGAAACTAGGGCGCCGTGCAGGGGTGCCCTTTGCAGACTGGTGTCACTTGAAACAAACATCCCAGACACAGGCCTCCCGGGTCAAGGCCCCTGCCCGCTCAGGGTGGGCAGCGGGCTGGCTGAACCGCTTAGTAATCAGCCGACCGGTGCTGTGCATTTACACACTGTCTCATTAGTACTCAAAAGTGCCCGGAAATGGGTATTAGATTTTTTTTTTTAATGTTGATTTATTTTTGAGTTGGGGGAGGGGAAAGGGGCAGAGAGAGAGGGAGACACAGAATCCGAAGCAGGCTCCAGGCTCTGAGCTGTCAGCACAGAGCCCAGCGTGGGGTTTGAACTCACGGATCATTAGATCATGGCCTGAGCCAAAGTCAGAGGCTTAACTGAGCCAGCCAAGCACCCCTTTTGAAAAATAAACAATGTTTTAATGTTTACAGAAATGGGTATTAGTATTCTCATTATGATGGAGAAGGAAAGCAGGCCTCAGGGACAGTAAGCACTTCTTTGGAGACAAGACCTGGGTTCCGACCCCGCTTATTACAGACTGCACGTTTTCCCACAGGCCCACACTGCTTCCCTGGGAAGACTCCGGGCCAGCAGTTGGTTGGGACCCCTGGGTCGGGAGCCCTGGGGATGCCACGGGGCGGGGTTATCTGCCTGAGACAGAAAGGGATGATGTGGCTCTTGATGGTGCTGAAGCCCTGGGCCCCTCTGGCTTATGGGGACAGCCCACACCCGGCCCTCCTCTTCCTGAAGCGCAGACATTTCCGTACAAGCATGCAAACGCGCACCTTCCCACCGAGGCCCAGGAATGAGACTGCCCCTTGTCACTTTCACACTAACCCCTTTAGACTTCTCTTTCTGAAGGTCTTTTTCACCTCAGGGCGCCGGCGTGGCTCAGCCAGTTAAGTGTCCGGCTCTGGATTTTGGCTCAGGTCATGACCTCACAGGTTTGTGAGTTTGAGCCTGGCATCGGGCTCTGTACTGACAGTGTGGAGCCTGCTTGGGATTCTCCCTCTCCCCCTCTCTCTCTGCCCTTCCCCTGCTCGTGCTCTCTATCAACATAAACTTAAAAACAACAACAACAACAAAGTCTTTTTCCCCTCAAGGCTGGTCCTGAGGCTCATTAATAAAAATAATTAAGTCCACGAGTCTCATTGGAAACCGTTGTACCGCACTAAATACCGCTGGGGGGGGGAGGGGGAGGTGTGGAAGCAGGTGGAAGAGTCCAGAGTGACTTCCCCTGGCCCCCGAGCCCTGGAGGATGTGCCTCCAACTCATCTGAGGCTGATCCAAGGGGAGCTTACTTTTCTTCATCTGACTGAAGGTTCGAGGTTTCCAGGACTGAATGTCTGTGCATATGTAACTCATCCAGTCAATAAAACCAAACCGAGAGAGTACATTGCTCTAGGCGGGTGACAAATGAGCAGCACAGGAGACTCCAGGCCTCCGCGATTAGAATCTTTTTGTTTCAGGTGTAAAATGTAACCTTGAGAGATAGTAGACATATTGTTGCAAGTGCCTTTGAAGATCGGAAAATCGCCATGAGGAGCGTGATTAGAGGGCTCGGCCTGAAGAGAGCACGAGCTTGGGGGGCAATTTGTATGTGTTCGCTGCTGCAGGATCAACCAACCAATAACGGCCTCGCAAACCATGAAGATGCTCATGTTTGCAAAGAGAATCAGGGACCAAAGCAGAAGGTGTGAGATAAGCACAAGAAAAGACATGGTCTCTATCTGGGTGGTCATGGACTTGGAGAACCCCTCTGTAGAGAACGTCTAAAATCCCCCCGTTTGGGCAGCAAAGGAAGGACAGTGAATAGGCGATAAACCGGGTTGCCAATGAGTCTTGCATCCGTAGCAGATTTTTGGATTAAGGCCAAGGAAGGGGCAAGCAGACAGGAAGTCTGGTAACTCAGGTTTTAATGCAACTGAAGAACTTTAAGAGAAAGCCAAATCGACTTGAGATTTTTCTTGTCAGACTTCGCTGCCTATAGTTAAAACCCAAGCAGGAGCTTACTTTGTTTGGGGGCACAGAGTCAGAGGGCTACTGCCTGATGTCAACAAAGACACAAAATTTGGCATTTGGAGATGCTATACCCTGTCACCTCGGAAAATGCCTGGGCTGTACAGATACGTGCTCAGTTTTGAATAAGTGGATGAACGATTTAACTGCACAATTCAGGTATGCAAAGAAACAAATTATGCCACCTAACTGTATTTCACTGATGTTCACCACATTATTGTAACAATTCTGGACTGGTCTGCGAACAGCCTACAGTCTAGCACTTGCCTCCTTTCTAACATCACTTGTTATTGTTCTTTCTACGTGTCTTAGGCATGCCTCGCGCTCTAAAGTGCAAATAATTCCTTGAGAGCAAGGACAGTGTTTTCTACTTCCGCATCCTACGTCATGCCTATGACTTGAAGTGCACTGTGCTGCACATACGAGTAAACAGTGCTGTAGAAGGGGGGGGGGGCAAATGTTTCCTGGGGCATTTTCTGCAAATATTTTAGGCTCTGCCGGCCGTACAATCTCTGCTGCAGCTCGGCTTGACTCTGCTGTTAACAGGGCCGGAGCGGCCGCGACAACGCCGAGTGAATGGGTGTGGCTGTATGCCAATAAAACTTGATTTACAAAAACAGGCGGTGGCTGAGTTGGCCCACGGGCCAGAGTTTCCAATCCCCGTTCTGGGGTCCCAGGTCAGAATGAAACACGGTGTTGGAAAGGACACCGGACGAAGCTCGAGGCTGGACTCTGGATGGGCCTGAATCTCGGTTTCTTCATCTGTAAAAGACCCTGTTAGCTTTGAAATCACCGAGTTCTAACGAGGAATGTGAATAGACACCAAAAGCATGACTTACGGCATCAGCAGGGCTGCGCCTCATCGCCTTATGGTGCTCGCTGCCAATATACTCTTTGGATACGACACATTGGCAAGGCGCAGGCCAGTAAAACTTTCATGGGCTGGGGAAAGTGCTAGAAGGTTCACAGATGCTGTCCCAACACCCTATGTCCCACTGCCCCCACCAAGCAATCCCTTCGTGAATATAACACAAATAGAAACTAAGCCTAGAAAAAAGCAATTTGGGGGCGCCAGGGTGGCTCACTCAGTTGAGCATCCAACTTCAACTCAGGACACGAATCTCGTGGTTCATGAGTTCGAGCCCCGTGTCGGGCTCTGTGCTGACAGCTCAGAGCCTGGAGCCTGCTTCAGATTCTGTGTCTCCCTCTCTCTCTCTGGCCCTCCCCCTCTCACAC
Organism: Crocuta crocuta; assembly: GCF_008692635.1. Taxonomy (NCBI): domain Eukaryota; kingdom Metazoa; phylum Chordata; class Mammalia; order Carnivora; family Hyaenidae; genus Crocuta; species Crocuta crocuta. Next base: position 5,790,486 of record NW_027528869.1, read on the forward strand.
TGTCTCCCTCCCTCTCAAAAATGAATAAACGTTTAAAAAAATTAAATACTGTTTGTATGTTACATACACCATTAGCTATCCAACAAGAAGTTTGAACCCAAGGGTCTTGGCTCACTCTATTCCATATTAAATCCTCTCCCATAAACTCTGGTTATTCTAACTTACTATCCTCAACAGCAGTCCTTCTCATCATCTGAAAAATAAGTGATACCTTTAAAAATAAGCTACATGCTGTATTTAAAGAGATCTAATTTGTGGTTTGTATTTAAGCTGTCTACCACCTCCTACATTTCTTTTATTGATCATTTTATTTCTTCTACAAGACCGATACCAAAGTAAACATCATAGCTTTGCCGGTCACCTCTAAATTGTATGATAAAATCCCAATTCAGTGATATTAGAAAGTGAGAAAAAAAATTGATGAAATATGATAGATTCTTAACGGACTTGGGTTCCTCGATTTATATTTCTACCTGAAATAGAAAAACTATACTGGGCCTTACCTTGCTCTGGACTTGTCTCCATCTGGAATGATCTAATCTTCACTTCCTCATATTCTAAGCATGCGTACACCCAGCTGAAAGCCAGCCCCTCCGCAAAGCCTTCCCTACCTGACACCCCGGCTCTGATGCCTATAGTACTTAACAGAAGTCCGTCAAAGACCCCGCACATGACCCTGACAGCCCACAGCATTCAGCTTTTTCGAGGCGTTTCAAGATTGCGTGTTAGATGTTCTGGAACATCCTACCCCCGTGAATGCAGTCTAGTGCCTCAAACACAGAAAGTGCTCAAGTACATAAATCCCAAAGTACTTGAGCAAATGACAGCTGAGTGGACAGGAATGTGGCTTCCCTTTCTGATCCACATTCATAAGCGGTGTTTCCATCCATGCCCTCAGGCAATGGCAGTCGTCAGTGTAGCATTCGGCAGCACCTTCGTTTCTTTCTGTGCTCTGCTCATTTAAAAAGCTTCAGGAACTAAGCTTTCGCATCCAACATCTGCTCTACAGATATGAAGGAGTTTTATGGCTGTTCAGTAATGCCACATTGTATGTAGGAATCACCCAATGAGGTTGGGCCCTAAGAAATAGAATTTTATAAGGATCGGAGGAGTCCAAAAAGAAACTAGGAGGGCAGGAGAGATGAGACAGTGAAACTAAGGGGCACGGAGCCCTCATGAGTTCACTTCGGAGGGTTAGAATCAGGACCAAGTGTTCGACTGTAGACTTTCCAACCCTCTCATTTCAGCCTTGAGAAAAACAGTGACTTTCAGTTAAATTAGCAGATCCCGGATTTGGTAAAATTGGCTCATACTTGGGGTGCCTGGGTGGCTCAGTTGATTTGAGCATCCAACTTCGACTCAGGTCATGATCTCCTGGTTTGTGGGTTCGAGCCCTGCATCGGGCTCTGTGGTGACAGCTCAGAGCCTGGAGCCTGCTTCAGATTTTGTATCTCCTTTTCTCTCTGACTCTCCCCTGCTCACGCTCTCTCTCTCTCAGAAATAAATTTTAAAAAAATTAAGAAAATTAGCTCATACTTACACCTGGAGAGTTTTAAACTTTCAAGTATATCATTAGAGCTAATTAATAACGAATAATTTTAAAGGTTCTGTCAAACCGAAGGAGTTAATACATTCCCCAAGGGGTCTGAGCCCTAGGGTTATTTTATGTGACTCTTCTGACTTCCTAGGGTCCCAAAGAAAAGCACAGACTCCCCTCTTGTGTTCTGGAGAGAGACAAGGGCATCCATGAGTACCCAGGTTCATCCCCGGCTGGTATGATAGTCTGTGGCGTGTATTACTGATGAGGCTACCTCCACTGCCAAACGATTCTGATGCTTAGGAATAAGATGTAAAAGGCTAGTAGCACAGTTTCTAAGAGACTAATGAAGTGTATAAACCTATTATTACACAGGGGAAAAATGACCCTATAAGTCTAAATCATTTAACTTTCTTGATGGATGGACCGATCTTAGATCCCTAGGAAGTCTGTGATAAGACAGTATGACAGTGGCAGGGGCCAGGATGGATGTCGCCGAGGAAGCAGGGGTCACGGGGGCAGCACTAGCAGCGGCAGCCAACGCACAGCAGAGACTGCCTCATGGACCCTGCGACCCAACCCGTATTTGACCTTTGCTTCTCTGGGGCTCTGTTTCCTCTGTGGCTTCCCCGGTTCTGATGACTTTCCATATAAAATGAATATGGCGGTAATAAGCTGCTTCTAAGAGCTACCCGGAGAATTATAAACAAGTAGAAAGTATCTGCAAAATGTCCGGTACTGCTGTATAGACCGTGCAAGAAATAAGGCACGAAGGGTGTGCGTAGGTAAGAAAGGTCTGGCCTGGGAAGCACAAGACGGGCCATTTGTGTGCTTCCCAATAATACGCTGACCCCGTCCTCTTTCCCTAATCATCTGGGGAAATTCACATCTTTTGCTTAAGCCCTTTGCTTCTTTATAAATCCCCTATTTTGTTGGCTTTCATGACTTTTTTAGATTAAAACATACATATACACATATACATACATGTAAAGGTAGAGAAAAAGAAATAATGGGAATCCCTGTTGCATCCATCACCCAGCCACACAGCCATTAGCTCACAGCTCACCTTATTTTACGCGCACCCTACCCGTGCTTCACCCCCAGTGCAGTGGGATCCTTCAGAATCAAATCCCAGGCACAGATCACTCCACTTCTCGTAGTTTTTCAAACGTAAGTCATATCTCTTTGCCATGTCACTATCTTGATTCAACACTCCTCATGTGAATGATTTGTTAACAGTAAAACTGAGGCAACAGGGGCGCCTGGGTGGCTTAGTCGGTTAAGCGTCCGACTTTCGCTCAGGTCATGATCTCGCGGTTCGTGGGTTCGAGCCCCGCGTCGGGCTCTGTGCTGGCTGCCAGCTCAGAGCCTGGAGCCTGTTTCAGTCTGTGACTCCCTCTCTCTCTGACCCTCCCCTGCTCACGCTGTCTCTCTCTCTCTCTCCTAGAAATAAATAAAACATTAAAAAAAATTAAAAACAAAGAAACAAAAAAAAACTGAGGCAACACTGGAGGTGTACAGGGAGACAGAGGAAAATTTAGAAACAAATAATTTCAATAAAAAAGGGACAGTGCGTCCAGGCAGAGGTAGTAAATGTAGCCTGTAGGATTCTGTGCAGTCACACTGTTAGAAGCATGGCTCCGTCCTAGGGCTCAGCTGGGGCTCTGTCATGGAGAAAGGGAGGGTTTCTCGCCTTTCCCTGACCAGGTCTGACTTCTCCTGCCTCTGTGCCTCCCTCCCACTACCGAACCCACCACAATCCCCTTCAAGCCCGAGCTCCGTCTCTGCAAAGCCTTCCTCAATTCCTTCAGTCAAAATGCACCTTCTCTCTGGTTTGCTTCCACAGCACTTAATCCTAGCACACAGTCGGCACTCAATAAGTGCTTGCGTACCGAATGAACGGGACCTGCGACTGATTTCACTGTGCCTCATAGCTTAGTTAGTGGTTTCCAGAGGAAATACTAAGTTCCTTGAGGAAACAATTGTGTTCAATCAGCTGTGGGTCCCCCTACTTCCTAGTGCACTTATCTGTGCATAGTAGGTCGTCAATAACTGTCTCCCGAATGGAGAGACGCTCTGGGAGAAGAGCTGCCCTTGCCAAGTGGTGGGAGCATTAAGTGTCTGGGGGAGGACTTAGCAGACTAGCACAATACAGTGTGTCGATTTTTCCCCACTGGCTTCCACTGGTTTCTTGTCCGAGGGAAGCAAATTTGGGCTTGTCATCATGAAAGTGGAAGAATTCGGGAGTGGCTTCCTCTGTCCAAATGACCCAGCAACACCTGCCTCCGGCACCACAATCGCGTTTTTCTCTCTCACCTTCTCCCAAGGTGAAGGCTGCATGGAGTTACTGCCCACGGGAGGGAATTACAGGTCTGAATCCGAGACAAAGGTTCTTTCTGCTGCGTCTGGTCATTAATTAGCTGCTGGAAACTTCAAGACAGGGCCAGTAGCATGCTCGTAAACCTTTTATTTGAAATGTTTTCGCTCAGCCATGGTTCTGATGTGACTCTCCTTGTAAGCTGGATGTAGGACATTTGTTTCTTAACATTTCTGAGGCTCATTAACTACTCCATCCCGGCGCCTCATTAACTAGCCCATTAGGGATTTCACTTCACTCAGGCAGAAGCCTCGGCTGACCTAACTGGGGACCCGCGCGAGGCCCGCTGCCAGGCTGGGCAGGCAGCGGGGCGCGTGGACGGACTCCCGAGGCCCGCGCGGCCGTGAAGGGGTGCGGCACCTACCTGCTATTCTCCCAATAGGCATGGCGTGCTCCTCGGGCGGGGAGACCGAGACCATGATGTGGTTCATGTACGCCAGGTCTTCCCGATGGGAGAGGTTGATGGGCTTCCCTTCCCTGTGCAGCCCGTCCTCGGAGAGCCTGGACTGCTTGAAGTCCACGGAGTGCCGGGGGTTGAGGATCAAAGGGTGCATGATGGGACTGGGCATCAGCTGGATCACGCGGGCGCTCTCCTGCCGGGGGCTCGATGGCTTCGGGTGGGGCTCGGAGGACGGCGGGCAGTGGTTATTCTCCATGGGAGACACGGACAGGGGGTAGGACTCCTGGTGGTTGTTCTCGTGCTGAAGCCTCGGCCCCTGGGCCCTCTCGGCCGGGGAGAGGCGGCGCATCATGTTGTCCAGGGGGGACCGGAGGGGCCGCGGCTCGGGGTCGGGAGAAGGCCGGTGATTGGCTGCGACGGGTGACCTGGGCCGGTGCAACAGTTCGATGGTGGGGGGGTTGTGGTGCACGTTCTCCAGCGGGGGCCGCGGGGTCCTCTGGACACAGTTATCTGTGGAGCAGAGGGAGAGACGGTCACCGACCCCGGTGAGTTGTCAGGAGAGGGACCCCACGCAGTTCTAAAGGCGGTGAGCACGGGGGCACGCGCGTCCGCCGGGCAGCCCCTTTTGTCCCTGGGTATGGAGTGTCTTTCTCGCTGCTTCAAAATACAATGAAAGGGGCGCCTGGGGGGCTCAGTCGGTTAAGCGTCCGACTTCGGCTCAGGTCACGATCTCGTGGCTCATGGGCTCAAGCCCACAGCTTGGAGCCTGGAGCCTTCAGATTCTGTCTCCTCTCTCTGCCCCTCCCCTGCTCACACTCTGTCTCTCTCTCTCTCTCAAAAATAATAAACATTAAAAAATTAAAAAAAAAACACAATTAAAATGCACATGCTTGAAATTCTTTTCCTACACTAGACAGGCTAAGAATGTCCACAGCATTCCATTAGTCACTTACTAGTGGCTTATGAACACAAGGAAGCCAAACTTGTGTTCCTTAGCTTTTTGTTACATGACTCTTCAATGTGGCTTTTGGGGTACATAAGGGTTTCTTTCTAGATACTTTCACTGACTTACATTTTCATCACTGGATTTATGTATTCTCTACCTCCAGGACATTGTTGGTGGTATTATTAATAATGATACTACAATACTACTACTAAAGCTATTACTATATCCTTGGCACTGTATTGTTTAAAATGTATAACACTCCTAAACAGGAGACGCTAATACCATTACTCCAATATACAGGTGATAAGAAGGAAGCATAAAGAAGTTCAGCAACTTACTCAAAGACACACAGACAGTTAGGGAATTAGACCCAGACTCTGGTAAGATTCCAGAATCTAGGTACCCATTACAATACCTGCCACTTTGCTATATAGAAACCACGGGGAAAAGTTATATCAAAACCTGCTCTAAGCATGGACAGTGGGCCTGATTTACAGAATGACAATCTTGTACTTGAAAGATGATTTAGGATCATTTTGTTTCTTTAAAAAAAATTTTTTTAACGTTTATATTTGAAAGAGAGAGAGAGCAGGCAAGCAGGGGAGGGGTAGAGAGAGAGGGAGACACAGAATCCGAAGCAGGCTCCAGGCTCCGAGCTGTCAGCATAGAACATTTTGATGTGGGGCTCAAAATGACAAACCGTGAGATCATGACTTGAGCTGAAGTCGGACACTTAACCGACTGAGCCACCCAGGCGCCCCAGGCTCATTTTGTTTCTGAGTGCCCAGACCCTATAAATGCTCAAAGATAGGTAGAGGTAAGGAAGGAAAAGGAGGGACGGGCACCCCAACAGTGCCTCCACCCCATCCTACTTGAACTTTCAAGCTCGTGGTATTTGAGAGCAAGGACAACATCAGAAGAGTGCACAACTCAGCAACCGGAGTCGTTCCGTGGGCCGGGTTGAGGGACTGACTGGCACACACGGGGCCTTGTGAGCACTGCTTACGGGAAGGAAGGACAAAAATCTGCCTATAAAAATGGAACTTTCTACAGTGCCCCATACTCATCTTCATGAGGTCTCTCTGGCCACAACTGTTCCCAGAGCTGTTTCACCAAAAGGCTACACATGCTTTCAGGTCCTTGCTGTGGTCAGAGATGTGTCCATGATTCTAAGTAAAGCAAGTCAAACATATCTCCTTTGTCCATTACGGTACTATCTACATAAAGAACATATAAAGGGGATCTAGGGATCTGATAGGGTTCATAAACAGAGACTAAGGTGGCGGTGTGTTGAAGTTTTACATAGGATTAACGGAAAAATGGGGATTCCTCTAGATCTCAGATATAGAAGACAATGAACAAAAGAAATATTGTTCATGATGACTAAAAGATCATTTGCTTGAAGGCAAAGGGTTTATTTTGTAACTAGCATATAGCTTGCTGACATGCATCTAAAAGTGCTTACTTGTTGGAATAGCTATCAATAGGAGACTGGTTTCATAAATTATACTATTTCTCTGGAGTGCCTGGGTGGCTCAGTCGGTTGAGTGTCCAACTTTGACTCAGGTCACTTTGACTCAGGTCACGATCTCGCAGTCCATGAGTTCGAGCCCTGCATCGGGCTCTGTGCTGACAGCTCAGAGCCCGGGGCCTGCTTTAGATTCTGTGTCTCCCTCTCTTTGCCCCTTTCCCACTCGCACTCTGGCTCTGGTTCTGGCTCTGGCTCTCTCTCTCAAATATAAATAAACATTTAAAAAGTTAAAAAATTATCTCTCTAAACAATGGAGAACTACAGAGCTATAAAACAGAATGAGGAGTAGTGTCAATATTCTGCTAAGGACTGGTCTCCAGGCTCTATGATTAGGCATGCAAAGCCAGGCGAAGTATGTGGTATGCCACCGTCTTTTTATAATACAGGAGAAGGGCATTCCAGTTTCAGTAATGACAGAGTGGCTTGTATCCAACTAACCTTCCTACCTATAGAAATGATGGAACTTTTGTAAAAGTGATTTGAAGGTACTGGAGAACACCGAAGGGGATTTCACTCTGGAAAGAAGAGAACTGCATGACTGAGAGCCAAAGTTACGTAGCCCTGAGGGTCCTCTCCAGTCCACGTAGCAGGGGGCAGGTAGAAAATGAACTGGAAGTTGTGTAATCTGTCAGGGAAGAGAGTCTGGAGCTGCCAGAGTGGCCAAAAATTGGGAAAGCGAATCCCATAAAGGAGAGAGCCTCGGGCAGGGAGTAGCCACTCAGCTGGCACATAAAGTTCTCTCAAATCCTTAACATGTGCTCCTGAACCGCACATGTGCAGGGGATCTCGAAAGAGTTCAGCGAGAAGCCACACTGGTATGGCTGAAAGATAAGAGCAGGAATGTTGGGTACTGGCCCCCGTAGTGGAGACAGAATTCAGAATGTGAGTCCTAGCAACAAAGGCTCTGTAAACACCTCAGGCTGTTTATTAGCCCGGAACAGCCACACCTTAGGAGTAAGGACTGTGCTCCAGAACAAAGGGATTTTCTTGAGGGCTAAAGGCAAAGCTGAAATGAATCTGCCCTAACCAAATGCAAGACCAAGTCTCCACAAATTCAAAGTGACTGGCTAGTCATACTCCTGCTAGAACAAAAATCAACATTCTTCAGAGGAATGTAACATAATCTAGAGTCCCTGCACTGTACCCCGTACAATGTCCAGGATTCAATAAAGATATTCTGGACATGTGAAAAAAAACAGAAAAATGTGACCCATAATCAAGAGGAAAGGCAGTCAGCAGAAACAGACTCTGAGATAATCTAGATGGTAGTATTAGCAAAAAAGAACCTTAAAGGAGCTGTTAGAAAGAAGTGTAAACACTTGAAGGAAATGATGGTCATAATGAGAAATAACAGATGGAGAATTTCAGAAGGGAAATGGATATTGTAAAAAAAAAAAAAAAGATTCTCGTACTGAAGAATACAGTATCCGAAAGATTGGACTGGTGGACTTAACAGCAGATTAGAGATAACGGAAGGAAGGGTTAGTAAACTTGAAGACAGATCAATAAAAGTTAAAAACAAACCCAAATAAACAGATGGATCCCCAGTAACCTGTGGAAAAATATCAAATGATTTAATGGAATGTAATTGGAACCCACAGAAAGGACAGAAAGAATAAAGCACCCCACCCCCTGACCGAAAAGAATAATGACCAAATGGTTCCCAAATTTGGTAACAACAATAGCAAACTTAAAGATCCAAGATGCTTAGCAAAGACAAAGCAGGATAAATACAAAATTACATCCAGGCATATCACAATCAAATTGCTAAAAACCGAAGATAAAGAGAACATCCCAAAAGCAACCAGAGGAGAGAAAAAAAGATACACTATGGACACAGGGAAAGTTATACTAATTATGCATAACTTCTTTTAAACACCCAGAGAGAGAGAGAGAGAGAGAGAGAGAGTGCTCAGGCATGTGCACAAGAAAAATATGGATGGAGGCCTATAGATTGAAGGAGACTTAGAGACACATAAACCAACTGCAATGTATAGACCCTTGCTTGGATTCTGATTCCAGGAAATGGTAAAAACATCTATGAGATAGTTGTAAAAAATGTAAACGTTAATACAGTATTTGATGATATTGAATTGTTAGTTTTCTGGTGATGTGATGGTTTTGTGATTGTGATTTTATAAAGGGTCCTTATTGTTTCAGACCTCTACTGATATATTTACAGGTGAAATTAAATATCTGGAATTTGTTTTAAATTAATTTGAAATAGTGAAGCAGAGAGTAGGTGGGCCACAGAGGAAACAAGATTGGTCATGAGTTCATTATTGAAACTCATGATGGGTAAGGTGGCTCATTAAGTAATTCTCTCTAATTTTGTGTAAGTTTGATATTATCAACTACAAAAAGTTGTTTTTTTAAGTCTTATTTATTCTGAGAGAGATAGAGACAGCAGAAGTAGGGGAAGGATAGTGAGAGAGGGAGAGAGAGAATCCCAAGAAGGGTTTTGACAGCACACAGCCTGATGCGGGGCCCCAATTCACAAAACTATGAGATCATGAACTGAGTTGAAACCAAGAGTCGGATGCTTCACCCACTGAGCCACCCAGATGCCCCTGTGTTTTGTTGTTTTCAAGCAGTTAGTCAACCTTGCCAGGAAACATGTTGGGATAACCAGTACTACATTCTTCACTTTAACCCAAATGCAAATAAATGCTTACAGGGCACTTCACCGATTAGGCCCTCAGAGTTAATTTTAATGGCTGAGATTATTAGCATGATAATATGACCTGCGCTCTTTCAGGGATGAGGCACCTTTTCTTCATAGCTAACACAGATCTCAGCCCTGCTGTCTACAAAAACAAATGTATCTGTCACAGAACACGATCACGATAAGACAGCTGTATTTTGAAGTTTCCTGCATTTTCTTCTAAATGCCATTTTCTCCCTTCACTTAAAAGCTTATTAAGGTTTAAAAATACCTAAGGATGATGAAGACCATGTACCGAAGAACCTTATTTCCTGAGTCCATTTCCTGTCTCACAAATTGCAAAACAGACACAGGCGTTGGCCAGTAGTCTGGTCACCTGAGGCCTTCTTTGATGTCTTGGGCTTCAAGGCTCAGTGCATGGGTGTGAGCTCGGGGCAAGCCTTAGGAAGTCTGGGTGGACTATGAGAGGAAGAATTTCCATGCCAAGCAAGGGTAAAAGAGGAACTGATGTAATGTCCTGGAGAGATTTCACTCTCTGTTCCTGCCCAGAGCTTTGGGAACAATGGAGGAGGGAGACAGTGCTCTGGACAATCCAACGTAGATTTTTACTTTGGACTCTGGGTCCAGGCAGGAACAGGACTTGGAGGAGCCTGATTTATTTATTTCTCTGCAGACACCACTCAAAGAGGAAGTACTTGATGAAGTTGATAACATTAATGGTAGAGAACTGGATCCAAGGGTATTTAATTCCAGGCTCCTGGTGGTCTGGGCACAGCCACTGTCAAGGCTGAAAGGCCAGCAAAAAGCCCTTCCAAGCTTTGTTTCAGTTTGCAAAGCACGCGCCCACGTATGGAGTAGGCTATGACGCTCCTACCCTGCCGCCTGCTGCCCCTGTTATTATAAGTTGGCAGCAGGGTATGGAAACTTCTGAGACCAGAGCCGGCAGGCAGAGAAGCTCCGGACACAGGAAATGCACGGAGCGGACAGTGGGTGCATTAAATCCCCCAGATGTAGGAGTCTTCTGTCTAAAACAAGAAGATTTTTTTGGTCTGGCCTTGATGTCTGGGTTTGTTCTTGGTGAACTGCCCAGCTGGAGAGCTGGGAAATTATCCACATTGCCCTCGGTCTGAAGGTCTTGATATGGGAGGGAAATGCGCAAGAAAGCCACACATAATCAGTCAGTGTGGGCATGGAGGGAAGTGGGGGGGGGGGCGGCGACCAAGGACTGGTGGGGAACCCATCCTGGTTGAAAGTGTTTTCTAATCCCAAACCTTTCTCTTTGCAGACCTCTTTTAGATACAGATGATCCCTTCCTACCACCAAATCGCACCAAATAAATTAAAACTTTAAATGTGATGAGTACAATAAAAGGTCTGATTTCTTTTCTTGTCTTCTTTCCTTTTATTACTAGAAAAGTTTGTCTACTTGAAACTTATCAACATGTGACCCAGTTTAGTCGCGTTATAAATAATAACTAGTAAACTTGAGACAAACCAACACAAACTGCCTTTGGTTAAAGGTCGTGGGCCTGAAGTGGGAAACGTCCAGGGTACAGAAAAGCTCAAGCTTCTATCTCACACACCAGGACGACATTTCCACCACCATGCTTTCCCCAAGGCCACGGATGGCGATAAGAGAAGTTAGTCAGTGAGATGCAAATCAACTGGCCCAGCAGGTGACTCACTCAATTGGCCTCAGCCCACAGTGCTCCACATTCTTCTGGAAGGAACCACTTCCCAGCACGACTTTGTGGAAGATTAGTGGGAACCACAAATGGTACAAAGAGCTAGAGATTAAATGCTGTTGGTCTTCAGGTGCAATTCAAAATAGGTTTCCTACACAAGCTTAGGGTCTGTCCCCACCCCCATGGGTTGAATTGTGTTGCCTGCCTTTTCATCCACACCCCTCAATGCATATATTGAAGTCCCAACCCCTACTGCCTCAGAATGTGACCTTATTTAGAAATAGGGTCATTGCAGATCTCATTACTTAAGTTCATATAAGAATGGGGGGGGGGGGGTCCTGAATCCAGTAAGACTGGTGTCCCTATGAAAAGGAGAATTTGGACACATAGACAGGCTCAGATTCCCTGATCGGAAGGGGACTGTTCTGCCACACAGCGACTACAAAACTACGTGTTGAACCACTGAACCTTCAGTGATGCCAACCCTATTTCAAGTAGAGTCTTGGATACAAAGAGTAAGGAAACGTGGTCCTTGATCTCAAGGATATAATAGTCGAATGGAGAAAGGAGACATGTCAAAAAAACACAGCAAAAGGCTATAGGTGCTGAATTATGAGTCAATGCACATAGGGGGTGCTTGCCACGTGACCAGTCAAGGAACACCCAAGGTGGCCAGCTGACCACCAGAAGCTAAGAGGGAGGCACAGAACCGTCGCTCCCTCCCAGCCCTCAGAAGGAACCCATCCTGCCCTCACCTCGATCTTGGGCTTCTAGCCTCCAGACCTGTGAGATGAGAATCTGTTGTTTGGGCCACTCAACCTGCGGTACTTGGTTATGGCGGACCTAAGTACCAGACTAAGACACCCCCTACCCCCTGCCCCTTCCATTTCCAAGAGGTTCCACTGAGCCTCTCCACTGACCTCCACCTGCCCATTTCAGTCTATTCACCTCAACAAGTTGCAACAGTCGCTGAAGTGCCTGAGAAGAAGCCCACCCTAGTGTGGAGTGTATGATGTGTAGATGTGTGAGGTCGTGAACAATGAATCCTATGCGAGCTCCCAGAATTTTATGAAAAAGGGCTGAAAGAAAACACAAAGTAGGTGATGTGTAGGACTCTGAGGCTTAATCTTTATTGCCAGGGGGCGGGACAGCCTCCAAATAGGCTAGCCTCTGCCAGTGGGTGGCTCAGCACAGACGACACACAGGCCAGTCGGCCAGCCTCAGTCTCAGTAAAGCCGCACCAAAGAAGCGAATGAAGAAATCAGCGGGGTCAGGTTCCAAATGGGCCAATTAGACCCGTGGGGTAAAGCTTGTGGATCGTTTACAGGGAGGGGCTCAGGGTGGCACAGAGGTAAGCCAGAGCGCTGGAGAGGGGAAAGAGCAAGATACCAGAGGGCTGCCTGCTCTGCAGGTGAACCCCAACTGTCCCGGTCCCCTTATCTCAAAGCGCTCAGATAGCACTTCCCCAGGGGTAAGAGGAAGTTTCTTGAAAACTTCCTGGCTATCTGGGGAAAGTTAGTCACGCATGTTAGGGATCGCGTGCGCTGAAGTTTCTGGCTTAACAGAGCCAGCTAGCCCTCCACAGACTGGAGGACGCCAGAGCAGGCGGGGAAGGTGGGCGACGGGTCCTCTCGGAAGGGGGCTGATGGTCTAGACCGATGAGGAGGCTCTGCGCGCCACGCCAGGGCTCCACACTTCCCCGTCACAATCAAATGTTGCATCAGGGGACAAGGGTCAGAGGGTAAAAGGTCACACTGCCCCAGCCTCTGAAATACAGGAAGCAAAGCAGGACGAAGGGGCCCTCGAGAGAGAGGGAGGAGGAGTTAAGAGAAGAGTGGAAGGAGCAGGCGAAGGGCAAAAGGTGTTCCCTGGCGTCCGGGGACAATAAAAGTCAAGATTCGCTTGTCTTCCTCTGCTGGAACCTCATTGTCTCCAGCCAGATCCCAGAATCCCAGCATTGAAAGGGGCACAAGAGGTTAATCTTACACGTCTTAAGTGTGAGAGGACACAGCTGGGAGGGCCCCCGAGGGGTCACGGAGGACCGACCCCGCGCCAGGTACTGTGCGGTCACAAAGTATAAGCACCGCTCATTTCCAAACGCAGGCTGTGTCCCGAGAGCAACTGAGGCTGGCGCTGTAAATGTATTTTCCCACAGAACGGAACACAGCGGGCCCGGGGCACCCGTGAGCGAGTTCTGCGCTCACAGCGCGGGTAGGTGGCAAGGCCCTTCCGGTGTCCGGGACGCACAAACCCGGTGTCCGCGCAGGGTTCGTTCAGACACAGTGACGGGAATGGTTACGACGGCTGGCATTGGGGGGAAGGCAAAAGCATCGCAAAAACATCGCACAACAACGTGCATACGCTGAACATTACGGACTGCATGTCAAACGGCCCAGCACGGCTTAAAAACGGCTAAGACGAGGTTCTGTGTGTCGTATCACAAATATTTTTTAGGTTTACAAAAAAAGGAAGAAAGAAGCCCCACCCAGACGGTGGTGAGGAATCTCCAGGAATGGTAACGAGGACATTCACTGAGCGCTAGCTCTCGTTCTAACGGCAGTTCCCAGCTTAACTTGCTTCTTTTCTTACATCAGTCGTCTTCAACAGGCACTGCCATTATCCTCCTTTTACAGCTGGAAACCGAGAGACGAGGCAGTTAACAACTTGCCGAAATGCACGCAGCCGGTAAACGGGGGAGCCGGGATCTGAACCCAGATGGTCGGGATCCAGGGCGTGCGCACACCCACCGCCACCGCGCTCTCTGCCTCCAGCAAGCATTACAGGATTAGCACAGATGTCCAGCCCTAGCCAGCGGCCTCCCTGACACCTTAATCTCATCCACACGGTTCCAGCAAGACTAGAGAATCAGGGAAGTTCTTACAGCAACCAGTAACAGGATGGCTGCATCAGCTAAAACCTTTACCTAGCCGGGTGCCTATTCAGCAGCTATCCTGCGGGGCCAGCTTCCAGGGACCCACCGGCACCAAAGGGCTGGTTCCCAAGGGGAACGACAGCCAGCACTTCTGCTCTCAGAAGCCGGTGCCTGACTCCGGACCCCACTGTTCTCACAGGCTGGGGGGTGTTCTTCCTGCTAAGTCCACTCATTCGGAGGCAGTCAACGATCTACAGGGGGTTAGTGCCGAGTTAGCATGAGTTTTTAATGTGATGAATTGCAGGTGTGCAGTGGTGTCTCAAAAGTTATCTTTGACCTTTTTGTTTGTGTGTTTCGATTTTCAAGTACCGTGCGGCAGAAACATCATAAGCAGGCTTGCCGGCTGCCTGCTATACTCTACCCCAGTCAGGGGACCTAGTCTCCCAGTTCTACTCATTGCTCCAGCTTCGGTCCCATTTCCAGGAATTAATGTGCACAAAACACAGGATTAAAAATGTTATTTGGTTAGCTCTTTCAGGCTGCAACGGAATGAACACGGGCATCAGAGTTAAGCAGACCCAGGGTACTTGGGGGCTGTGTAATCTGGAGGCTCTTAGCCCCTAGTTCCTCATCCATCCGGTGGGGATGACACTGCCTTCTTTATAGGGTAGTTGTGAAGATGAAATGGCTGAGACACGTAAGAGCTTAGAACAGGGCCAGGGACACAGCAAAGACCCACAAAACGTCAGCTATTATTTTCTATGAAGCAGATTCACAGAGCTCGTCTTCTTTAATTATCTCCTTAGAATTGTGTAGTAAGATTTTCTTCCTCCAGAGCAGTCTCTGGGCACTTGGATTTGGTGGTAGAGGCGACTGAGGGTGGAAGGGAAACATTTCTTGCCATAAAGCAATCACATACATGAAAATCTTTGGGCTATCCCAGAATGCAGTGAGCGACCCCCCTCACTCCCCACAAAGAAATGGCTTCTCTCTATTCTCTGGGCCATCACTATGTGCCGGTTGTACAGAGGATCAAGGTCAACTGTTCTGACACTTGGAATTCCTCACCACTTACGATGTCCGTGTCCACCTGGTGACACAGAGTCGCTCCCAGGCAAAACCTGTGTCTTAAAAGTGTGTCCACTGTTGCAGAAACAATCACAGCCCTGCATGTGTGACTATTTTCCAGTTAAAGGGATTAGGGGCGCCCGGGTGCCTCAGTCGGTGAAGTGGCTGACTTCGGCTCTGGTCATGATCTCAAGGTCTGGGAGTTCGAGCCCTGTGTTGGGCTCTGTGCTGACAGCTCAGAGCCGGGAGCCTGCTTCGGATTCTGTGTCTCCCTCTCTCTCTGCACCTCCCCCGCTCGCCCTCTCTGTGTGTCTCTCACAAAAAGGAATAAACATTAAGAAAAATTAAAATTAAAGTGATTAAAAATCATCTCCCAGTCTCTTAGATGGGGCAGAGGAGATGGGTGGGACTACAGAGCTGAAAGTGGAGGAAGATGCCCAGAGGGGTCACTGGATGAAAGCACGTGATAAACACACATCTTGTTTTCCGTCTCTACAGACTTGTGCAGAACCAGCCCTATGGGGGCGACTCTGCAGAGCCTCATGTGGAGACTGGTCCAGCTGGAAGCACATTTGAAGTTGCTTGCTGACCTTTTAGGGAACTTCACTATTCAAGAAGTTTTACCACCAAAGGCCTATTGACCATCAGATATACACTTTGGGACAAAGCCTTTCTTTGTAATTACTCCACGGAAGCTGCAAGTAACTGATTTTAGAACCTAAGGCGTCAAAAGAAGTTGATATAACCGTGTGTGGCCAAATAAATTTATTTTATCGCCATTTACTGACTCAACATTTCTGAAGACGTGTTAACCTCCTGGTTTTGGTGAAAGAAGCGCTATCGTGTTTTGGGTTGTCTCCCTCCTACATCACGATCTGCCTCACACCTAACTCATTCAGAGCATGCAGATATAATGAGTCACAACAATCAAAGAAAAGGAATCCACTTAAACTGCAGCTTCCGTCACGAGATAAAGGAACGGTGCTGCTCTTGGTCTGACTACTAGGAAGGGTAATATTATCAGCAGTTCTTGGTAAGGTGAGACAAATGAAGACAGAAGTGATGTTCAACTGCCTGAGCAACGTTTTTCTGGATTTTAGTTGCCAAAGGCCCTGAAGGTAGAGCGTGTGTCTTAGTCATCTTCTTATCACCCAGGGAGACCCAGACTTTGGAGGGAACGTAGGATTGGAGAGTGCAGGAGATCCGAGACCATTCAGGCTAACTAACCCCTGTCTCATGACAGGAAACTGAGGGCCAGAGAAGAGTAACTCAGCCCTTAAGCTTTGGCAGGATAGAGGATTAGAGCCTGGTTTCCTGACTCCCAAATCCTGTCCTTTCAAACATTTTATCTAAGCTGACCACTCATGCCGGCTTATCTGGGGGTGGTCCTGGCTTCTGCCCGTTGTCCGGCACGCTTGCTGGGAGAGTCCCATTTCACTGTCACAATGGCTCACTATGGACGAGAAATCATAACGTACAACGCTGCGTTCCCCTCAGAGCCTGGAGAGGGAAGCCCTGGAGCCGTAACACCCGCCTCCTAGCTTCTGCCACTGTCCTGCCTGCCCGGGGTGGTTTCAATGTCACGTACTCAGACGGGAGATCTGTGGGGGACAGTCGCTAGCTTCAACAAGATCTGTTTGTATGGTGATATCAATTCCCATTGTGAAACGATGAATGTCTGAATCGGTAAAGTCGGTGGCAGCGATGAGGTGAAGTCGCGGGGTGCGGGTGTGGGGGGCGGGGTGAATGAAATGGTGTCTTTGTGCCTCACTCTGCCCGCCTCACTGTGTCAGGCTGTTGAGGGGCCGATCGGTTCTCCTCTGGAATGTCCCTGTTGTCCTTCTATTCTATCATATTAGTTCTGTGTCGAGTCAACAGCAACATACTTTTGCGAAGGACTGTATCCCCAATTATGCGAAACGGATCATTGGGTGTTAGAGTATTCACTGTGTATAATTTCACTTTAGAGCCTCTTTTCTTTTTCAGGACCAGATCTCTCTGTGTGTTAACAGATGTCTGTATTAGTGTTTGACGGTTCACAAGTAAGCCTAACAGAGACTATACATGCTGCGCTGGGTGTGTTTTTCTTTTCGGTGGAGAAAAGGGAATGAGGTGGGAGGTGTCTGGAGGTGGGGAGCTGGCACTGGTCTGTTCCCCTTACTAGAGGGTCCCCTTGTTACCAGCGGCAGTCTGGGGACAGGCAGCCTCTTTACATCACAGCCTTGTGAAGCGCTTCTCATTTGATACCATCTGATAAAGCCCTAACCTGCCCTTCTCGTGTGTCTACCTGTTCACCCGAGAGAATGCCCTGCGTCTGAACAGGCAGGTGCCCTCGGGTGTTGTTTCCTGGCTGACAGCTTTAAGGAATGGTCTCTGAGAACACACTCCTTTTCAGAGCTAGGTCTGAGGCAGAGCTCACACTGGTCCGCGGGGTGATGAAGCCCTTGACCTTGGTCTCATTAACTCCATTCTTTTTCCTACTGAGTCGCCATCACCACCAGAGTAACACTCGAGAGCACAGCTCATTACGGCATATGCAGCGGTGCGTCTGTGTTTACTTGGCCGGGCGACAGCTCTGAGAGGGAGTAAGCCCGGCTCTCTCTAGTGATTAGCTCCGGCAAATGAGACCAACATCAAAGACACCAACTTCTGAGTCAAATCAGACCAAGGAGAAAGGAGGAAGGATTTGTGATGAGAGACCATTAAGCCCCAATCACATTTGGTGAATAAAAAGAGGAACAGGAATTCCAAATGGGATTTTTTTTTTTTTTTTTTAAATAATGATTACAGGAGAGAAAGAGGGGAATGGGGAAAAAAAAAAAGCTCATCCCGCACCTTTTGTATCTGAAGAGGCAAACTAGGTAATTCGATTTTTGCCTTAATGTCAAGCTTCAGTAAACCCACCTCCTCGTCTCTGGAATAGCTGCTGGCGATGATGCAAGCCGGAAATGTACAAGGCAGGAAGAGCAAAAGAACGGAGANAGGAAGAGAGGACGAGAGAGAAACAGGCAGGGAGCATGCAAGAGACGCTCATTTACTCTCCATCAGGAAAGCAAGGGGCCCTGCCGTGAAGTACTTGGCACCAGGAAGGGAATGGCGGTGGCCGCGAGTCAGGCGCTCTTTTGTGAAGTATTACTTAAGAAAACAAATAACTTCTCATTTTTTCAGTTTGCCAACGACAAAACCAAAATATCAGCCCTGCTCTCGAAGACGCCCAATTTAGGGAAATACCCCCGAGGAACCAGGGGTTTTAGGCCCTTCGTAAATCAGGTCCCGAGAAAGAGCACACGTTTCAAAGTGTTACTCTGGGTCCCCACGTCTGTGGTCTAGCGGATCCGTGCAGGGAACAACACGGACATGATGTTCCTCAGGGGCACGGGGTATCATCTGTTCAACAGAATGGCACACAAAGTAAGATTTTAATAATGGATTTCTGCACCCAAACACCTGCTTTGGAACAAGGTCCGGGGCCACAGGTCAATTTGGCCTTTTTGTTGTTGTTTTGTTTTCCACCGATGATTTTATGACCCCGGGGGCCTACCGGAGAAGAGAAGCACTGGGCACACGGCTTAGCCCGAGCACTCCGCAAGGAACCACCTCTGGTGCACAAACCCCTGGCCCCCCGGAGTTCACGGGGTCGGAGTCCCCTGGCTCTTAGCATCCTCTCCTCAGAAATTTTCACAGACACCCCATGACTCTCCTTCACAAAACTCCTCTACACTCAGGGTCCAATATAACCTCCTTGGACTAGCTCTGCAAAAGCCAAGTGCTGAAACAGGGTGAGGGTTCACAGGGTTTATTTACTTCATCTTCTCTACTTGGGAGACATCTCTATTGTCTGACATTTTCTAGAACAAAAGGCTGGTGGTAGTGGGATGGGGGGAAGATAAGCTCTATAACCCAAGTCATCTGATGGCTCTCTGTCCCGGGGGCTCACTCCATCCTACCTCTTCGGCCTAGAGTGCTCCCTACTTCATTCTTGCTTATCAGAAATCTGCTGGACCATCAAGGAAGCCTCTAGAACCAACTGCTTTACGAGGCTGCCCCTGATGCTCGTGCCTCGATGTAATTTCCCCTCCCACTCTCTCTTCATGGTGCCTACTATTATAGCTGTGCTTTGATATATATGTATCTATGTATCTCATTTCTTTACCTAGGTTATGAGTTGCAGAGAACCAAGATTACATCTCATTCATCTTGGCATTCCCCTCAATGTCCTCTACATAGTGAGCGTTCAGAACATGTTTGTTCAATGGCGGACCAATCACACGAATAGGAACAACACATCAAAGAAACGCTGAAACCTTTTGGGTTGTCCAACCCTCATGAAAGGAAAGAAAAGGCTCCTTCTGGTACCTTCTTCATGGTTCTGATGCAGTAGGACTTCTGGCTGTGTGTGTATAGAGTTTCCGGGGTGGAAGAAGGGCGAGAAAAGAATCCGAGGTTTCCTCTGCTTCAGAATATGCTGAAGGAGTTCATAGAGCACATCACCTGGGAAGAAAACGGAAAAGAGAACTAGAGCAAAGGGAATATTTTAGTTAGCACCAACTGAGCTTTGATCTATGGGTGGCACTGGACTAACGACATAAGAATCAGCCAGATGTGCATGTCACCTCATGGAGCACACAGGGGCAACTCGTAAGTTTGGAGCCATGTGATCGCTTTTTAATTGGACTTTTTAAATTATGAAAGTAATATACAAAAAGGGTTTTAAAAAATGCCGAAAACAAGACGAGAATCACCTATAATTCTATCACTAAGAGAAAGAAGTCCTGTTATTACTACCTATGTTTTTTTTTTAATGTTTATTTATTTATTTTTTGAGAGAGAGAGAGAGAAAAAGAGAGAGAGAACCTGAAGCAGGCTCTGGGCTTTGAGCCATCAGCACAGAGCCTGATGCAGGGCTCAAACCCACAAGCCGTGAGATCATGACCTGAGACGAAGTCAGAGGCTTAACCAACTGAGCCACCCAGGCGCTCCTCTACCTATGGTTTTATAGTTAGAATCAGGCTTCTACTAGAGTTTTGTAGGCCTCTTTTTCTCTCCACATTATGGAACGGCTCCCCTGGCTGCAAAATGATAGCCGATCACAGGGAGGTACTGGACTTCACTGGACATTTCAACGATTCCAACTTATTGCTGCTATTCTTGCAAAAAGATATTTTCCTATCAATCTTTCCTTGCGTTTCAGATTAACCAAAGAAGAATTATGAAGTCATTAAGTATGGACATTTTTAATGTTCCACTGTTAATTTATAGATTTTTCACAGAGATCTTCTGNCTCATCCCAACCCTAGACAGGAAGAGAATGAGGACGGAAAATGCACAAGTCTGGTCAGAGGGGCTAACTGCGAAAGATATCGGATAAAGACCTGCTACATTCTGGGATGCTCCCTCCTTTAAAAATACACACAGGCATTGCTCCAAGGTCCTACAGCCTCTAGATGATCATCTTTAGATGTCAGCCACTTGAGGAGGGCGGTGGGGGCCGGTCTGAACCTGGTCCCTCTGTTCTGATATATTTGGTGTTTAAAATGTCCACTGAGTAGTTAATTAGCAAAACAAAATCTAAAAAAAAAAAAAAAAAACCCAGAAAAACCTTTCATGGTCTTGTCCCACCCCTTTGGCTTAGATCCAAGTTCAAAAATGCAGGTGGGTACTCAAAACCCCTCAGGGGTGGTGATGCATCTTTAAAATACCACAGGCTTCTAACTGCCCCCCTACGCCCTTCCACGTCTACATACGCAGGCAGTCAACAATTGCATGAGACAATGGGCTTTTGTCTCTAATTTTAGCCATTTTTAACAGATATTTTAATGAACAACTTAACTGCATATTTTGGGCTATTGCTGAGTAATTTTTTCTGCCTGAACCTGAGAAACACTCCATATTAATTTCTTTCTTTCTGCAAACCCTTTGTACCAAATAAAGTTCGAGGATACTGTGTTTTGAGTGATTCCCGACGTGCCTTCGTATCATTGCTTTAAAAAAAATTTTTTTTTAAATGTTTATTTTATTTTTGAGAACGAGAGAGACCGAGCGTGAGCAGGGGAGGGACAGAGAGAGACGGAGACACAGAATCAGAAGCAGGCTCCAGGCTCCGAGCTGTCAGCACAGAGCCCGACACGGGGCTCGAACCCATGAACTGTGAGATCATGACCCGAGCCGAAGTTGGACGCTCAACCGACTGAGCCACCCAGGCGCCCCTGTGTCTTTGCTTTGACTCTGTTCCTTCCTCTACCTTTGAATTTTGGTTCTCATGAACATTACTTAGTGACACTATTTACAATTACGATGAAATAAAACAAAAGACTTTAAAGAGCTGAAAACAGGCATGTCACTTGGGAATTTCCTCTTAACGAAATGGGTAAGAAGATACAGAGATACTGTGAGCCAGACTTTTACAAATGTTCTGTTAAAGGTAGACCCGTGGTGCACAAGACTGCGTTTTTTTGAGCTAAGGAAGCTTGTAGCCCGTTTAGATGGGCCTGAACCTAGTAGTCATGGTAATGTCGTCTCTGATGAGATGAGAATATAGAGCCTGAAATACGGTCCTATTTTAATGATTCATATTTTAATCGCTTACAAAAATAAGTCCCTAATCAACACTTTGTTTCTTTGGGTTTAATGTAATGTCTTCCTGAACTTGTCTTAATTTCCATGGCCTCGCACCCGCTGGGTTTTATCCTATGGTTTTTGGCAATGCTTTATTTCGGTAGTACGCAGAAGAGAAAACGAAAACACTGAAAAATGTGTTCTTGATGATTACTATTACTAAAAAAAATGGTCAGTAATTAGTGTATCCATTTTGGAAGAGGAGGCCAGGAAATATAAATTTAGTGTGTGTGAGGGTGTTCGACTTTGTTCGTTCAAGAGAGGCAGGCTGATGTGGCGGGGAAGGCACAGACTTGCAGATGCGACAGCCTGGCTTGCGACCCAGCCCCTCTGCACCAGGTGACCTTGAGCAAGTCCCTGAACTTCTCCGGGAGATGCAAACAACATCCACCTTGGAAATCTGCTGGGGAGGTTCAAGGAGGGGAACGTGGCAAAGCACCTGGGGCAGGTGCGGTGTGTGTTTTCCACGCTGACCCCTCCTTGGAGGTCCCCGCCTTCGGCTGCAGAAGTCCCGCTGTGAGGTGGTTAAAGACCAGGCAGGTCACTTCCTTTTTTTGTGTTTCCATTTCTCTGTGTGTGTATAGAAAGTGATGCAATAAAGCATAAAGGGGAAGAGTGTATTCTCTGGAGTCAGACCGGTGCCTTGGGCACACTCTTTACCCTCTCTAGTCCTCAGTGTCCTGGTCTTCAAAATGGCCACGGTCACAGCTGCCTCATAGAAGCCATGTTAAGGACTGGATGAGGGAATCGCCGTAAAGAGCTCATCACGGCGTCCAGCGAACAGTACTAACTCAGCAAACACTAGCTGGCTTATGACCGCTCCCGTCCTCACCACCATCCTTGTCATTACTGATATTATTAACGTGGCCGAGGGCATACCTGTAGACCCTTAACGCAGTATCACAGGGAGAACAAAGAACGAGTGTGTGGGTCATGGGCACTGCGATGGTCCCCCTCCAGAAAGGGAGAAGATTAATGGAGCCCATTCGCCCATCTTGGCTTCTCCGCCACCCCCCGCCGGGGCCTGGTGGACAGGCCCACAGAAGGGCGACAGGTGCTCCGCCCCAGACCTGCCCAGCCTTCTGTGCCGGCTCTCTTCTGTCTCTCATCCCAAAGCCAACGAGGGGAGCCAGGCGGAGAAGGTTCCTATCTGACTGTGCGAAAAGGAAGCAGGGGAGGGGTGCATTGAGTGCAATTCTGCCAGTTCCTTACCTAAACCATAACCCCTTATGAGAGCCCCTAAGATACCATTCGTAAGTGCCACCTGAGACGGCTGGCTGACAGGTGCGGGAATTTAACTCTAAGACTGTAGCATACGGCCATAGATGGATCAGACCGTTCACAGACATGTTTCCCCAGCAACCAGGGGCTCGGGCGGGGAATGTGGTTGGCTTAGCACAAAGGCACCCCCGCTACGGGGGGAAAACCGACTTACTGTGCAAGTCCTGGCTGAGCACGGCTGGCAGCAGCAGTGTGCGCCCAGTAACAGCTTGCAACCTTAGCAAGGATTCTAGAGGTTACTTCGATCGACTCAAACTTGTGTTTGGTAGAAGTCCCCTGCCTCCCCGGCCCCTGCCAAGAAGTAGCTTTGGCTGAGCTCTTCCAGCGACGGGCAGCCGGCCACTAACATAAGCAAACCATTTTGGGACAGCTCTGGTTGATAGGAAGTTCTTCTGTTGAGCTGGAGCCTGGCCTCTCCTGCAATCCCGTGTACCTCAGTTCCCAGCTTTGGCTCTGGAACGACGCAGAACATGTGTCTCGTCTACAACAGCTTTCCAAATAAATAAAGGCAGCCTCCTACCCTCTCCCACCACCCCCCCANAACAGATCACCGGAATTAAAAAAAAAAAAAGATTTAACAGTAAGTTATATTTATTTGCCTGCTGAAAACAAAGGGCATGGGCCATAGCACTGCGTATTGAACTTAGCTCATGACCACTGGCTGGAATTCAAAAGCAGCTGTCAAAAAATTCTCGGCCCATTTGATTTGTGATAAATCTCCTCTGTCTTCCCAGAAAAGAAATGCCAAGTACTAACCGGAAAAGGTGCTGCTATCGTAGTAAGCAACGGAACCAAGGCTATTGTTTAAGGGACGATAGCTCTGGTCGGTTTCTCTACGTTATCCTGGCGCATACATACAGAGTTCATGTACACACATGTATGTGCAGAAGTGGAGTTGCCAAGAAGCTGGTTGAACTTCAAGGCTTCCACCTGCACAGGCTCTCGGGAGGAGCCTAGACCTACTTTGTGTCCCCCAAATGATAAGCTTCAGGCCCCATAAGACCTAGATATACTTCCGGGTACATGCACACAAGTGACACATGGTTGTACTTGCACGCACACACACGTATGCACACACACACGTATATGACACAGAAACGCACAAACTAAACACACACGTAATTTCATATCGGTGATCTTGACGGTGAAAAGCCAGGCATCCACTATGAGAATACTAAATTCTATCGTTCAATTTGTAATTTGTTTCAAACGGAGAAGTAGAGAGAGTGAACACACCTGCTACAAGTTGCCTTAATAATGTAACTCATGTCTGAAGGCTGAGAACATCCAGATGCTGTCTGGGGGGCTAAAGTCATCTGCATCCTTCCTATTAGAGGGAAGAGCTTGGGCTCTGGAGCTGAGGGGTCCCAGGTTCAAACCCTGGTGCCTCTCCTTCTCAGCTGCATGCCCTCAGGCAAATATTTTTTTCTCGGTGAGGCTTAACTCATGGCTTAGTTCAATATTCTTTTGTCTCAAGTGAGAACAATGCCACAGACTTGGCAGAGCTGCTGTGAAGATTAGGTGAGAGGACGTGAATGAGCACCAGCCCTGGGTCTGCGACAACGTGGGCTCAAGAGATGGCACCCCTCGCGATTTTGAGAATTATTAACAGACGTGTCTCACAAAATCTGGAAACTCTTTATTTGCTTTGCTTCGACAGTGTTGTACTTAAAGTGCAGATACAAGTTTCATGGCGTCACATTCATATGTATCGAATAAGTTTTTTTCCAGTTGACATCATGTCACATAGACATTTCTAGTTCTCTCTCTCTCTCTCTAGTTCACAGTTGTATCTTCAGCCTCTTTCACTAGGATTCTTCCCTTTAGCATTTAAACAGTGTCAGGTTTCCCCGTTTTCTATACACACACACACACACACACACACACACACACCCCACAGCCATGCTTGTCTGAGGAGCTGTCCAGCTCTGCTAGCGCCACGACCCTCCCCTTCGACGGCTGACCTCCTTGTGGTCAAACCCAAAGGGCAATGGTCGGTACGTGGGGGCTGCCTTTCAGCAACATTCAGCAGCAGCACTCACTACCTGCCTCCTTCTAGAACACTCCACGGCTTCAGACGTTCCCCTCCTGGATTTCTTCCCACCTTTCTACTCTTCCTCCTCCAATCCTGCACTATTAAGGCTCCCCATTTCCCCCCAGTAATCTCATCTACTCCTGTGGCCTCAGTCAGCCTGTCTATGTGAAATCTGCTCCAGCCAGGAATTTCTTCTCAACTCCAGAGCCTGCAGCTATCTCCGAGACTCCTCCTCTCACATGACATACAGACACTGCCCATTTTGCGTGTCCAGTGTTAAGTCTTTACAACCCACATGGTGTTTCCTAGCACAGCGAATGCCCGGTTGATCAGGCTAGAAACCTAGGAGTCATACTTAATTAACTCCTCTCCTTCTCTCATCCAACATCAGTCACCAAGACTTTCTGACTGCCTTTCACGTAAGCCCTGGCCTCACCCGCTGCTGGTTCTGTCCTACTTCAAGTCACCACCTCTGCTCCTGGATGCCAGCCACGCCGACTGCCCCTCATCCACTCTTTACACTTTGTACTTTTGCGCTCACGCCAGTCTCTGCTTAAGATAGAGAATGGCTTCTATTTGTCTTTAAAACTGCATTTAGAACCGTAAACATGATCTGCAAGGCCCTATAATCTATTAAAGAAATAATAAGTGACTCGATGAATAGTCATGGAGTCACAGTATATCTCTTTAAATTGACATCTTCCAAGTCTGTGTAGCAAGTCCCATACTGTGGGTGGCTTTCCAGTTTTTATCATTATAAACAAGATTGCTAAGGGCATCTTTTCTCCCCCCCTCCCCCACTGAATTGCATCCTTGGGATATTTTCTTTCTTCCTTTTTTAAATGGTTATTTATTTTTGAGAGAGAGAGATAGAGTCAGAGAGACATAGTGTGAGTGGGGGAAGGGCAGAGAGAGAGAGAGAGACACAGATCAGAAGCAGGCTCCAGGCCCCGAGCTGTCAGCAAAGAGACCGATGTGGGGCTAAAACTCACAAACTGCGAGATCATGACCTGAGCCAAAGTCAGGCGCTCAACCGAGCCACCCAGGCGCCTCCTGGAATGTTTTCTTAAAATAGTATTATCAGTGAAACGGAAAGAAGATCACTTTTTTTTCCCCCACTTTTCTTTTTACTTAAATCCAAGTTAGTTAATATGTAGTATAATAATAATTATTTCAGGAATAGAATTTACTGATTCATCAGTTACATAAAACACCCAGTGCTCATCCCAACAAGTGCCCTCCTTAATGCCCATCACCCATTTAGCCCATCCTCCCACCCAATACCCCATCAGCAACCCTCAGTTTGTTCTCTATATTTAAGAGTCTCTTGGGGCACCTGGGTGGCTCAGTCAGTGAGTGTCTGACTCAGTAAAGTGTCTGACTTTGGTTCAGGTTGTGATCTCACGGTCCATGAGTTTGAGCCCCGCATCGGGCTCTGTGCTGACAGCTCAGAGCCTGGAGCCTGCTTCAGATTCTGTGTCTCCCTCTCTCTCTGCCCTCCCCTGCTTGTGCTCTGTCTCTCTGTCTCTCTCAAAAATAAAAATAAAAAAGATTAAAAAAAGTCTCTGATGGTTTGCCTCCCTGTTTTCTTATTTTTGCTTCCCTTCCCCTATGTTCATCCATTTTGTTGCTTAAATTCCGCATGTGAGTGAAATCATACGATATTTGTCTTTCTCTGACTGACTTATTTCGGGCTTTGATCACTCATAAAGTTCTTATACATTCCTTGTCCTCCAGAAGGCTGGGACACTCGCACGGCCGGCGTCACCTACAGTGCTTCCCAGGGCCCCTCCCCCAGGGCTTCGCATCACTTAACTTCTCAAGTTCAGTAGATTTAAAGCAGATGTTTTAACATTCTTAAAATGTGCACAGTTCAGGGGATGACTTCCTACGTACATACCCTCATGTGAAGATGATTTGAACTAACACATTCTTAAATTTGCAAACTGTTTTCTTTTCTCTTTCTCTTCTGTTTTTATTCAGAGATTTTGGTTTCCTTTTGACCAATTCGTAAAAAACAAATGGGGCAAGGCTGGAAGGGAGACTTTTCAGATCTGTCATCAAATTCTCTCTGCTGGGTCCTTTCTGCCTGTGGCAGACGTTAGGGACGTAGTCCACCGCTCAGTTCATTCCGTTTTGTGTTCAGCAGCAAGAACGCCAAGGCCGGCACTGGCCCTCCCATCAGGGTGCTGCTTCGCCTTCTAACTCTGTTCGACCTTACTTCTGAAAATTCCATTCAATCCATGTTTGTAGGCTGATTAAAGCACAGGCCTTTTCACTTAATATGGAGTGATTTCCGCAACCATAAACGTCAGCTAGTCTTTTACTTAGGAACAAGTATTTGAGAGGTAGCTTGACAGCTGTGTCTCAGACCTAGAGGTCCGGAGAAAAACTGAGCAGGTTGTGGGGAAATGTGAACACTGTATTTAAGACAAGAATAAATCAGAAAAGAGATACTGTAAGACTGCCTTTAGCGGACGCAGAACACAGAGGGATGGTACAGATACACCAAAAACTAAGCTTGGGAGAAAATACGACTATTGTAAAATGAGTAGGTGCTTTATTAAAGGAAGCGTGGTCTGTTTTACAGGTTATAACGCCATTCTGTCTGGCGGAGGGATCGGCCATCACCACCACTTTACAAATGGGTCAAGAGCTGAGAAATTAGAAGACTTTTCCGTAACTGACTTCTCAAACCGTTCTCTGAGGTGTATACACTTTGTTTTCCCCTGCTCTCTTCACAGACGCAAGAAGAGCCAACTCTGGGTGTCACAGTCAAGGGTCATGCCTGCTGCAACTCCCACACCTCATGACCGTAATTCCCCTCTGTGACCAACACCCTCAGATTCTGCAACTTGATTCTAAAATAGCCAGTTGACCCATCCGTTCAACCCAGCAAATGCACCTACCATTGCTTAATAGAAATGAACAAGCAAGTTGGTCTGAGGAGGAACGTTATGAAGATAAAGATCAGTGTCT
Organism: Crocuta crocuta; assembly: GCF_008692635.1. Lineage (NCBI taxonomy): Eukaryota > Metazoa > Chordata > Mammalia > Carnivora > Hyaenidae > Crocuta > Crocuta crocuta. The sequence continues at coordinate 5,818,476 of NW_027528869.1, forward strand.
TTAGTGTCTTTCGTTTGACCTTGAAAGGGAATTTCACTATGTTTGGAGGTCACAAGCAAAGCACATTTCTCAGAACAAAGGTTCTGGTGCGCTGGAGAGGGAAGAAACAATTTGCCACATCACATTCTGGTACACTAGAAGACTGATTTGCTTTGTAAATCCACCATACATTTTTTTGCTGAACCGAACTGAAGGAGCTTTGAAAAGATGCTTATTTTCCATTCTTTAGCATCCACAGAGTCTAACATGAATTAAATTGAAAAAAACTTGTGGTTTTTCTTGCTGTTGTTCTTATAAATAATGTGTACATAAATCTACTTCACTTTGATGTCTAGCAGTGGATAACTCTAAATAAGAGTTAATATCAATGTTAACTTGTCTGTTCCTACTTATTCATGTGATTCCTCAAGTCTCAAAGTGGTCAAATAATCAAATATCCCTTTGAATTTAAATCATCCCAGACCACTGAAGGCAGTTACTATCCCATAAGCTCAAAGAGTAGGTAAAATCATCCTGTACAGGTACAATTTTATAAAGCTAAGTTTCCTTTGCCTTTTTTCTTTAGCTTTGCCAGTATTACAAATTCACATCTTGTGTCCCCTACCTGGGAGAATAATCCAAAGAAAACATCCCACTTATCTACAGCCTTAAGATCTTCTGTTTGGAGATAATATGTTATTTAAAGCACATTCTAAATGTTCCCTGCTTTATTCCAGAGGTCGAAAATGGAGGACTCTAGTCCTGGAAATGGATGAGACAGGTGTAGTTTATGAAATTGGCCAAAGAATGTGGGGTCCAGAGAGGCTACCATATTCGGGCCCAAGATATATTAATATTTCAGGTAATTGAAATTCACCGGATACCGTTTCCTCCTCTCAAAATGTATTTGAAATGAGTTGTGTTGAGGAATGTTACATCCATATACAGATAACATAATTCTGGGTGTGGCCGGGCAGGAAACTAGGCTGGGAGGAAACTGTAAACATCCAATTCACGGTGACGGGGCAATCAGATTTTTGCTTTATTCCAGTGGCCCCATGACTACAGAGAAGTCACTGCCGATTCATCTGAGATAGCAGAAAACATTCAAAGAAAGACAGAAATAAATTGAGTCAAGTCTAAGTTTTATAAGGCATATAGGTCAAAGGGCACCAAAGTATCTATTCATTGCCTGTAAGGTAGGAGGTTGTACTACGTAACAGAAGCTTAATACTGTTTCATGGTTGGGCCGAATTGTTAAGAGTTGAAGGGCGCTTTGGATCCATATGGTAAAAATCCCGTTTTACAGATGAGGAAAACAGGGGCCAATGAAGTACTGTGACCTGTGGACATGCCACGTATAGAACTTGGGCCACCAGGCATCTACTATATCAAACGCGACACCAGAAAGCCCATGTCAGGAGAAGCAGTGGCAGATGTTACATGTGAGAACTAAAGGATGTCTCCTATTTAAACACTGTCCCCTCTCCGAGGAGAATCCGAGCAGGAAGATCATGCCTTCATTACCCTGCTGTGTGGCCACTCCACGAGAATGCCTCCTTAACTCATTTGTGTCTCGTTTCCAAAGCCTCTGACAATTCCCCTCTTTTTGTGATAAGTCTTCCGGCAGCCCCAAATGGCAGGAATCACCTTGAAATTCTGTACACGGCTTTCTGGTCGATGCCTTAATTAAATTACCTGCAGCATGTATTTCTCTCTCTTCCCAGCTCAACATAATGGGGATGAATGTTCACATCTACTATTCCCAGCTCTGGCCTGGCTCTGGTCTCAGACTTCCAGGGGGCAGAATGGGACATGTCTTTTTGGATAGTGTGGCAATGCCGGGCCAAACTGAATCTTACCACTTCCTGCAAATGAGCTCCCCGGCTGAGCCAACCATTCTGTGCCTGAAGTACTATTATTTTACTCTCATCAATCGAGTTCTGGATTTCAGTGTCTCCAATTAGGACTGTAGCAATAGCATCCTAATTAGTTCTCCTCTTTTTTTTTTTAAATGTTATGTTTATTTTTGAGAAAGAGAGAGAGAGGGAGAGAGAGAGAGAGCACAAGTGAGGGAGGGACAGAGAGAGGGAAACAAAGAATCCGAAGCAGGCTGCAGGCTCTGAGCTGTCAGCACAGAGCCTGATGTGGGGCTCGAACCCATGAACCATGAGATCATGACCTGAGCCGATGTCAGATGCTTAACTGACTGAGCCACCCAGGCGCCCCTAGTTTTCCTCTTTTTAGTGACCAAATGAGTCTACCCTATGCACTGACAGCCAAGGTCTGCTCCGGAGGGAGAGCTCCAATTTTATTATTCTCCTGATCAAAACCCGTCAGTGGCTTTCCACTCCCTGACAAATAAAATTCGAACTTCTTAACGGAGGCTTTAAGGGACTCATGTGTTGGGCCATCATTCACTCAATGTTGAGTGCCAACTGGATGCCACGCATTGTGCTAAATGCTGCGGACAAGTCAGCTTAACAAGACACAACCCTTACCCAAATGAACTTCCTCCTCCAGGGGAGGGATGCAAAACAGAAAGCAATCGTATACAACATGGTGTGTGTGTGTGTGTGTGTGTGTGTGTGTGTGTGTGTGTCGGGAGCCACGACAGAATTAGGGGATGCTCTGTGATATAAGAGGAATAGCACCGAGCCCAGACTGAGGTGGGAAGAGGTGGAGGAAAGGAAGGCAGCACACGATCAGACAGGCAGGGATGTGAACCGGGGAGAGCTTTCCTGGAGAAAGTCAGAACTTCAAATACGAACAGGCATTCAGAGAGGTGAGGGAAGGGTGTTTCAGACAGAGGATGGAATTTGCATGGCCTTATGTCTGAATTCCATCTGCACACGAACTGGCCTACAGCTCCTCCTTAACACCTGTCCTTACCTCCGCCTTCGGTACCTTTCCAAGCTTTCCAAGTTCTGGCTCCATTACCACCCCCTTGAGCTCCACTGGACAATCCAGCCAGAAACTGCCTCTGCAATCCCTGAACCTCCTTCGCCTGTACTTCTGTAACTCTAGTATGGAGTTGCTCAGTGAATACACATGGTATGGGTTTCTACTACCACCTAACTGGGGTCAAAGCCCCTCATGTCCAGCTAGTGGACTGGCGTCATTTGGTCTCCCGTCTCCGGCCTCTTCCATCCATCAGATGGGCTATTTCACCGTCTTCTAAATACATTAAGCTAATGCTGGGTCAGTTATCTGGAATGTTCTTCCCCACCTTCTCTGTTCCACCCATCCTTGGTGTTCCAAATCAGCTCCATCCCTTCTCTCCTAAGCCCCAGCCTACTCTGCCCTTTCCTTTCTCAAGTTTCCTTTTGCCTTTAGGGTCAATGCAATCCTATCTAATAGGACAGCAGGATCCTGTCCACATTCCACGTAGCCCACTCTGGCAAAGACCTGACAAAATGGCAAGTGATTACTGGTAGGCTTTTGCCTATCTTGGCTCCCGGCTTTGAGCAGAGAAGACCTACCTTCTAAGTAAAGTGGAGAGAGGTCTCTACGGAGAAAAAGAAATCAGCAACAAAAAGGAGTAAATGANTCAAAACACATCACTGAGTTCTCCCTTGTTTGCCTGACATGAGTGGTTTTTCTGGAACACATTAAAGAGTTAAGAGTTCTTTTCCTCCAGAGAGGTAGCTTTGCTCCTTTGAGTACACCTTTGAGTTTCCACTAGAACAGAAAAGGTAAGTATTTTTGCATTAAAAGGGACTATTTAGGGACGCCTGGGTGGCTCACTCAATTGGGCGTCTGACTTTGGCTCGGGTCATGATCTCACAGTCCATGAGTTCAAGCCCTGCATCGGGCTCTGTACTGACAGCTCAGAGCCTGGAGCCTCCTTCGGATTCTGTGCCCCGCCCCCCCCCATTCCTCCCCTGCTCACGCTTTGTTTCTCTCTCTCAAAAATAAATAAACATTAAAAAAAAAGGGACTATTTAGTTTCCTTCTGGGTTAGCTTTATTTATTTTTATAGTTGTTTTAGTTTTCTTATCCTGAGACTACAGAAAGAATCAATGATTTGAGACAAATGTTTCAGGTTATGTCTGGCTCCATTCCTTCATAAAATGTTAACAATGATCTGTTTTTCAGAGACAGGAACTTTCAAGTTTCAATAACTGCTATACTTCTAGGGGAAACTTCCCTTTATCATTTCCTCATATAAACGGTTTGCAGCGATTGGGAAAAGCGGGGGAGATACTGTCCTATATCCTTACCTCACCCTCTGTGATGGGGATGTTTCCTCACGACAGTTAGTTTATTAACTCCTGGCAGGCCTCCAGGAGCACATAAGGGTTGAACATCGCTGGAACTGTGCCAAGACCTTGTGCAGGGTCTCTTCCCTTTGTCAAGACAAAGAGAGTCTCTGCGAGACAGGTTACATCAAAGTCGGCCACGATGGGGCTCGGAGAAGGAGGGCCTATTGGGCCCTGAACAACTTAGCCCCTCAAGAGGCATAAACCCAAGACCGGAGTTGCCCATTTCACATACGGAGTTCCCAAAGAACTATCTCCTAAATATCCATACAGTTTAAGAAATGAAATTAGCACATTTGAAGTCTTACACCTATGTCAGCAATACATTTCGCAGGTACATTCACTCTTTACGGAATCAGATCTTCCCATGTGGTTTCATGGTGACCGAACTGCCTAGTTAGAGGAGCCTGGGAAACCTGCCACTGCCCTTTTCAGGATTCCTATAAGCTACAAGATGTGATACTTCGAAAAATTCCGTACTTCGGGGGCACCCAGGCGGCTCAGTCGGTTAAGTATCCGACTCTTGATTTCAGCTCAGGTCATGATCCCACAGATCCCACGGATCCCATCGGGCTCTGAGCTGACAGGGTAGAGTCTGCTTGAGATTCTCTTTCTCTCTCTCTCTGCCCCTCCCCTGCTTGTGCTCGTGTGCTCACTCTGTCTCCCTTTCAAGATAAAGAAATAAATTAAAAAAAAAATTCAGTACTTCCAAAGGAAATCACCCAAAGCCCTTTATTTCTATTTTTTTAAACGGTTTTTATTTATTTCAGAGAGAGAGAGGCAGCATGAGCAGGGGAGGGTCAGAGAGAGAGGGAGACACAGAAACCAAAACAGGAAACAAGCTCTGAGCTGGCTGTCAGCACAGAGCCCGACACGGGGCTCAAACCCCCAAACCGTGAGATTGTGACCTGAGCCAAAGTTGGACGCTTAATCGACTGAGCCACCCAGGTGCCCTGCAAGAGCCCTTTATTTCTAAACTTGCCTTGACTCCTAGGGTCTCCACCTCTTCCCATCCTTATCTTCTGTTTCCCTCATGTCTTCTTCCCCTTCCACTCCGTCTGCCTGAGCCAGGGTCAGGCCCCTTCCTCTTCTGTCTTTGGTTTTAACTGAGCAGTTCACCACCTACACTCACTCCCAGGCATCACTTTCAGAAGACTCCAGAATCAGGAGCAAGGCAGAAGTGAAAGGGTTGGAATGCATTTTGTCCTTGATTTGGGGGCACAGTAGATCCCTTATGCTCCAAGCGTCTGGGGTCCCTCTCCTGACCTTCCAAGTTTCCCCCTGATCTGGAAATTCTTCTTCTTTCCCCCTCCGGTGGACTTACGTCAGCCAAATCTTTCCTCTATGAAGCTAGGTCATGGTCCTTGTGCTCACGGTGGCCTATTGTGGGGGTTTCTTGGGCGTGATGGGCGGTGTCAAGGACCAAGCAAAGGCTAACAGATTTTCCAAGCTGACCACGTGTTAGGAGTCCAAACTCTCACCTGAATGAGGAGATCGATAGCGAAAGTCCTCTTTGGTCAGCAGCAGGAGCGCTTTGCCGTTCATTTCAAACGTGTTGCTGTCAATTGGCCTTAAAGAAAATTCATTTTCAGCCCACTTGAGCCACTGGGCTACGTCATCCCTGCTCCAGTAAATTGGCTGCAAGCCTGTTGGAGAGAGAGCAAGGCAGAAAGAGAGAGAAAGGGTCTTGTCAGTTAGACTGTTGGAATAAAGGTAAAAGCTTTCTGGTTAATACAATCGAGTCTCCATGTTTGAAGAGTCCTTAGGTTCATCTCTGAATCCCAAGGTAAAGCTCCAGATTTATAAGCGCTGAAGTGTGGTATCAGATGAACTATTTATTCAGAGGCAACGTGAGAAGAAAAATCCTTTTTTAGTCTTTAATGGACCCTGGGACTTAGTGACCCGCCCTTCCCTGCCCAGCTCTAGGGGCTGCCTTGGTTCAAAGCATGTCCAAAGCCCAATGGTGGCCTGAAACACCCAAGGAACTCGGAGTCATGACAAATGTCAACGTGCTTTAGAGGGGACCTTAGAATCAGAGCTGATCTGATTGCCACCCAGAGTCCTTTTTAAGTGAGAACGTTCCAGAGTCAGGCAGGCCTGACCTTTGAGAGCTGCCAAATAATGAAGTATTCCCTGAATCTTCTTCCAGGAAGAGCAATTCACTCAGTCTCTGGGAAACTATCAGGCTAGCCTCTGGGAATGAGAGGGGAAAGTAAGGGTAAAAGGTCTTTTGACTCTTCATTCTACTTTTCAGTGTTAAAATTTCCTGCCAGGGGTGGTATCTGGGCTCTGGCGGGACCAGCAGTGGGCCAAAGAGAGGGTTGCAGCTGAGGTGGAGAGGGTAGCTTGGGCTGGGTTTTTCTGGAAGTCTGACTCTGAGTGCATCTTTTAATTTTACACTGCTATTGTGGGAAATCTTTGCTATATCATCCAAGTAGTTTAGAACAGTGGTTCTCAAAGTGTGAGCTGGGGACCCCCACAAGGTTCCCAAGAACTTTTCAGGGTGTCTGTGAGGTCAAACCTCTTTTTATAACAATATTGAGAGGTTATCTACCTTCTTTCACTCTCATTCATTCATGAAGATACAGTGGGACTTTCTAGAAGCTACACAACATGTGATATTGCAGCAGACATGAGAATCCAGCCATCTTCTATGAAGCCAGACATTAGAGACTTGCAAAAATGTAAAACAATGCCACTTCTCTCACTGCCTTTTGGAAGATATATTCATAAGTATCTACTTATGCTAATGTAAGTTTAGCTTATTACTTTTCAGTAAGCTTTTTTGAAATTCTCAGTTTTAGTTTCCAGTATGGTAAATATAGATAGAATCCCTATGAGTGAAGCTCTTTGGGTCTTCAATAATTCTTAAAAAATTGAAAGCAGTCCTGAGACCAAAATGAGAACTGATGGGTTGGAAGGAACGACACGCCCAACGGCATTTCATTCTCCAAAACTGCACTGTATGAATTAACGGTTCAAATACAATGGCATCCGGGTTTGCTAAGAAGAGCTTCGGTCTCTCCAGGAAGTTAACTTAAACTTCCTAAGAAGACTCCATGAGTATGCTATAAACGTGCCCTTCAGTTTGATCCCGGAAGGAGCCACCTTTTCATCCTTAAGTCAAGCATAACAAAGAACTGTCTGGTCTATCTGGAGACGCTGCTTCTCCTCCCTAGTGGACCAGGGAACCAACAGCTCAGTTCCCTTGGAGAAGGTCTACGGCCTCTGGGCATGACTACTGGCTCTGTCTTCCGGGTGGCTCCTTTGCAAAGTCTAGTTTTGAAGAATGGTAGCTGGCTTCCTTGAACTCTGAGGAAGTCCTTTCTCAAGTAGTCTATCGGGTACGACACCAACAAAGAACTACGGGCACTGGCATAATTAGAGATGGGCATTCAAGAGCTTTCTTCCCTTGGTTTTTAAGTTTTATCATTTTCCATGGGAAAAGAAAGTGGTGTCACGAAATAATAACGTGTAGCAGGCTACTGGTCCACGATCCTGAGAAGAAAACACAGCCACTGAAGAATTCAAGGTTTTGTTTTTGGCTCTTAACTGTGCCCAGAAGTAAGGCCTATTAAAAGCAGTCCTTAGATACGGAAGGTGCCCCCAGTCTTTCCAATGACCTTGACAACATACACGTCAGGAATCACAACGAAATGGCGGTGGGCGTGAAGGTGGCTCAGTAAACTCTTAACTTTTGAACCGGTAAAAAAAACCTTAACGTTTACTTCCTATTGTCAGGGTGTCACCTCTGAACAGAAACAGCACAGTGATTAGTCATCTGTTACTGGGAATTTTTCCCTTCCTCTCCTTCACACGAGCAGCACGGGTACAGCCAGAGCCGGGGGCGGTTGGGGGGAGGGGTTGCAAATATGAGGTTCCAGTCAAGCTTGGCCTAGGAAGGAGCCTGGTGGTAGGTGGGCCACAGAGCAGAAGATACTCAGTCAGAAACAGGAAAACCGACGGGGTAGCTTGTTGGAAGTGTGAGCGCCAAAGCAAATACAGAACCGAATCCCACTCGGGAGGGGAAATGAGAGTGAAATGCAGAAGTTTCTCCAGAGGATTCNCTATGGAAGAAAATACTCATGAGTAATCTTTTCCCTAAATACAAGAAGAGTCACACACTCCAAACAGCCCTGCTGGTGAAGGCAATGGTTTCTCTTTTCACTTCCCATTAATCTCTCCCACAGCCCGGTCCCTGAAGCGAGCAGAGTTGACGCGGAAACCCCCTCGCGCAGGGAACCAACATGAAGGCTCTGGGCTGTGTGCAAAAGGGACCCATCAGGTCACTGTCAGTCCAGGGAGTTGCCAGGCAATCCTAGCGGTTTTACAAAAGTGCCCCTGACCCTGACAGACCAAGCTACCCGCTGAAGGCCACCAAGTAAACGCATCAGAGACAGGGTCAAGAGAAGAGGGACACATTTCACCAAGCTGGAAAGAGGCTTGATAAACTTTGGCGCTCCAAGTCAAGTCCTACTGCTATTTCCTTTTTAACTCTCTCGAATAACCGGGAAAAAGAAGCCCCCTTGCCTTGAACCTCACAGCCCTACAGCCTGGGAGTTACAGTGTCTAAATGGAATAGAGCCTTGGACCCAGAGGCAACTCTGTCTAATTAGGACCATTTAATTTAATTAACAGTCACTTATCAAGCGCGTCTATCATCTCGCACTATTGTAAGCACTTTGTACATATTAGTTTGTTTAACTGAATGCTCACAGCAACACCGTGAGATAGAGGTCCGGATTGGGGAACTTGGGCTCCGTGCACTTACGGGACGTGGCCAAGGTCATACAGCCATGGAAACACGAGGCGCTGAGATTTGAACTCAGGGAGTCTGGCTTCAGAGTGTGTGTTCCTATCCATCACACTGTACCTACGCACGGACTTCCCACCCAGCGTCAGCATTCACATTGCTTTTCAGCATCTATCGGGGATGCAGAAAAGACTGCGTGAATTGAATCCTCCTCATCCAAGACTTTGATCGTTGGAGGCTTTCTCGAGTTATCAACAGCCTAAAAATAGAGCCAAAAATCTGTATATCCTTGGAGAAGTAGATTTATAAATGGGAAGAGGAGGGAGGTGTAGGTGGCACTCCGCTTTGAACACGTCCAGGAATAAAGTGCCGCCCTCACTGGGTACTCGCCCGTGGGCACTCACTGCACTGGTCCTGAGATGTCACATGGCTCACAGCTGCTAATGTAACAGAAGCTGCATGGGAGAGAACATCTAACACAGAACTGGCCTTACAGTTCTCTCTCGCAACTTTAATTCCCCAAAACTGAATAACAGAGCCGTTAACGATTAGTACAAGGAAGAGAGAGACCGTTTTTCTACGCCTATGTTCTACTGCTCCCTGTGCACATAATAAGCCTACTAAGATCTGCATTAAAAAAATGTTGTGTTTATTTTGAGAGAGGGAGTGTGAGCAGGGACGGGGCAGAGAGAGAGAGGGGGACAGAGGATCTGAAGAGGGCTCTGCGCTGGCAGCGGCGAGCCTGATGTGGGGCTTGAACTCACAGACCGTGAGATCGTGACCTGAGCCAAAGTCAGGTGTTCAACTGACTGAGCCACCCAGGTGCTCCCAAGACCTGCGTTCTTAATGTCAATTCATTTCAGAGCATATCTGAGAAGCATTTTATACAGAAGAAATGAACTGCTGTTGTTAAGAAAATTTCTAAGAATTTTTTTTCTTCCAAGTGGGTTGAGTGAAGTTCGTGGTGTCATACCCTGTAAGGCCCTACATTTGCCTCTAATATTTCTTCAAGTCCCCGTTCAAAGGGGCAGCTGCTTGCATCAGCACATTGTTAGCCTCACTGCAAGGTCTCTCAGCTATGTTTCAACTAACAATGAAAAGTGTGCTAGGAGTCAGGAAGGAACCTGGACTTTATTACCAGAGTTGCCCTTCATTAGCAGGTGATTTGGGGCACCTTCTCCCGGGCTCAGCCACTTCATTCTGTAAAATGAGGGGCTTAGACTCTGGGATCTCTTTTCTTTTCTGGATTCCACATAGTCAACACAGCCCCACTTCATCTCAGTCCTGAAAACCAAAGAATATAAACAGCCAGGACCTTTTTACTGCCCTGCTCATGACGAGGACCCCGAGATTTTGTAACTTCCCGAATGACTTCTGAGTCTTGGGAAACAGATTACATTATCTTAAATAGGGTGTAGTGCCCAAGAGTGTTTTTATTATATTCCACTTTCTGGAAAAGTTATAACCCGGCCAAGGCAAGGACAAACATACTATTTCAACGAGGTGCTTTCCCATGTATGACCTCCTGCAATTCTCACAAAAACTCTGTGAAGTCCTTCTTGATCCCATTTCATTTGAACAGGCAAGGAGGAGAACAGGGGCTCAGAGTCATGAGATGATTATGCTGGTATGAACAATACTCAGTGCAAACTCTGGTGCTATAAAATACACTCCTCAAAAACACCCTTCGTCCCCAACTTGCTGCATGCACAGGATTTTGAGACAGATTCCATGGCTTACGGGATAGAATTGTAAAAGAGAAGAAGACACCCCAGGGGTGATCTGGCCCATCTCACTCATGGGGAAACTGATGCTGGGAAAAGTTAAGAGGCTGGACCAAGAGCAAGCTGCCCCACGTTCCCGTCTTCCAGCTTCGCATGCTGTTCATAACTTAATTCAATGATACAGAACAACCCTGTGACCCTTGACATGACTGAGGAAAGCGATCACTTCCTTACTTAGTCATCCTGCCTTCACATTAAACGTCCTTAATTGGTCCAAACATAACTTCTTGACTGCAGGTTTTAGACCCTCCCCACCCCACCCACCTCCTCCAGAGATCATATTTAGCTCCCAGGCCTAAGCATAGTGCCAGGCGCAGTGCCAGAACCTTCCCTCCCCTGGACAACAGGTTTCTATTGATAATTGTAGCTAGTGGTTATTGGGCACTGAGACTGAGTGTTTTCTACCAAGATTCTTATTCTCGTTTTATAGATGAGCAAAAAATGTAGCACGTGTGAAGGGACATGGTGGCGCTTGGATCCAAACCCAGGGGGTCTGGTTCCACAGTCCCGACTCTGTTTTCCATTTAAGTTTTACTCATTTATATTGAGGAAGAGAAAAAGCACGAGTGGAGGAGAGGCAGAGAGAGAAGACACAGAATCCCAAGCAGGCTCTGCCCTGTCAGCACAGAGCCTGATGTGGGGCTCGAACCCATGAACCGTGAGATCATGACCTGAGTCGAACTCAGACGCTCAAGTGACACCCGGGCACCCCCAAATGTCCCAACTCTTAAAACCCTGCCATACTGTTTCCCAAGTGCTTCATAATGACAGCAAATAACTACTGTCCCCAATGCTCTCTGTACAGAACCTCCGTAATCCCCATAAACAATACCATGTGACAGAAATGATCACTATCTCTATTTACAGAGGAGAAAACCGGAACACAGGGCAGGGAAGTGACTCGGCCAAAGTCACACAGCTAGGAAACGGACAAGCCAGCTGGCTTGGCCCAAAGTCTGCATGATTAACCACCTAACCACCATCAGCCAAAGCTTATTTGGTGTTTTGGCAGAACATCAAATTAAATTCATGATCTAAAAAAGAGAGGGAGAAAGCTTTCAGTGGTTGTATGAATTTTCACAGTGGAAAAGCATGCAGGCACTGAAACTATTTCTCAGTTATATGATCTCAGACAAGTTCCTTGACCTCTCCGTACCTCACTTGACTCAAATGAAAAATGGGGACAGTTTCCAATCTGTGAATTGCGATCCAGTAGACCGCAGATGACATGCTTATCAAACTTGAAGATGCTATACAGCGAGTACACAGTAAGATTATACAAGTGATGACAATCAAAAATGCAGAGGGCAGTACGTGGAACACAGCAGGCATTTAATAAATATTAGCGACGGTTACTATGGTTATCACTTTCAGTGACCCTACCCTGCACACACACAGGTGGTGTTTGGGACCCAACTGGAGGGACTGTATTTTAATCGATATTAGAGTTCATCTTGTTATTTTTTTACCCTCATCCCTGCCTGCTGCAGTCTTTCCGGATTTGGTTCTTTTTCTAGTAACAACCATACTTTCCAGCTTCGTGTCATCTGCGGCTTCGATAAGCATCTGTCACCTCAACAGGTTCCTGACAAAATGCTAATAAGGGGGACGGCTGAGGTGGGAGCACTCTGGTGACATAATAGCCACCTCCTTTCAGACAGATACTGATCAAGCTCTCAGCTTCTTTGGGGTGCGAGTGGTCAATGATCAACCCCTTTAAATACGCTGGTAGTTGGACTCTAGTTTTCAAGCTCAGCTGAAAAGGCACTGTCTAAAATTCAATGAAAGGCTTTCTTCATGTCCGTAAATAAGTAACTACAACCTTATCGGAGAGGATAGAGGAAGAAGAGAAGGAGCAAGTGCCAGGCTCTGAAGGGACAACTTTCTCCTATATGCTCACAACATCTACGTTTCAAACCCTGTCCCGAATTTCACCTGGAAGTTAGATCACGCTAACTGTCTTTAGTCTATATGGACACTCTCTTTTCCTTTCCTGTTGTGAATATCAGGGAAACGGTGGCCCATAGTCTTTTTTTCATTCTTCCATTTCCTACAACCCTCAGAGATGGCTGTCAGAGGCCTAACACTCACTCTTGTAAGTTCTGTGTTCTCACTTGTCATTTGGGCCAAGAGCACTGAATTTATTTAGAACAGCTTAGATTCACTTTTACACAATTCTTCCTGCAGGCTTGGAGTCCCTTATGTCAATGTCTGCAATACCTGTTTCGGTCCGGTCTGACAATCATCTTCTTTGATGGAAGAGAGAGAAGAATGAGAGAAGTTGAACAGTTATCTCTTTGCCGCTTGTTTTTTTAATTTTTTAAAATTTATCTTTGAAAGAGAGAGAAACAGCGTGAGCAGGGAAGGGTCAGAGAGGGAGGGAGACACAGAATCTGAAGCAGGCTCCAGACTCTGAGCTGTCAGCACAGAGCCAGACGCGGGGCTTGAGCCCATGAACCGCGATATCATGACTGAGCCGAAGTCGGACGCTAAACCGACTGAGCCACCCAAGTGCCCCACTTTTCTGTTTGTTAATGTGACTCTATCCAATCGAATCGGCAGGCTGATACCATACTTATTCTTTGTTTCTCAATTTTTAAAATTATTTAGTTTTATTTTGTTAATGTTTTATTTTATATTTGAGAGAGAGAGAAAGAGAGCAGGAGAGGAGCAGAGAAACAGACACAGAATCTGAAGGAGGCTCCAGGCTCTGAGCTGTCAGCACAGAACCTGACACGGGGCTCGAACTCACGAACCATGAGATCATGATCTGAGCAGAAGTCAGACGCTTAACCAACTGAGCCGCCGAGGTGCCCCACCATTCTGATTCTTACATCACCCCCAACACTTACTGTTTTGTTAAGCAGCTTCCATAGCTGTCAGCTTGCTTAGTTTTAGCCTCTGGATCTAAACATGGCTCCTACATGCTTTTGCTTTTCAGAGAGTTGTTCTTCTGTCTACTATATACATCTTTTAAAAATCTGAGTTCATTGGGCTGGTACATACAAAAGAAAGAGCAGGAAGATAAACTGGCATTATCTTTCTGACAAACAACTTGGTGGTAATTTAAGAGTCCTATGAATGTTAACTTCTGAGAATCTAGCTGAAAATAATTTAGGATACTCAGAAGCCATCCATGCACAAAGATGTTCAGCTGCGGTGTTATTTTTCATAGCAGGAGGCCGAAAACATCAATAAGGGACCAGTTAAACACACTGTGGACAACACCTTGGTCAGAAAATTATGCGGCCAATCACGTACATCTTATAGAGTATCTATAAGATATGAAAGAATGCCAAATTGCATATGTACGTATGAATGATAATCCCAAACAATGCACAGAAAATATTAACATAAAACATAAAAATATTAATGGCAGCTTTCACTCAGTAGAGTTAGAGGTGATGCTTACTATCTCTTTTTCTTTTTTTAAATGTTTATTTTATTTCTTTTTTGAAAAATGTTTTTACATTTATTTATTTTTGAGAGAGAGAGTGAGACAGAGTGAGTGGGGAGGGGCAAAGAGAAGGAGACAGAGAATCAGAAGCAGGCTCCAGGCTCCGAGCTGTCAGCACAGAGCTCGACGCGGGGCTCGAACCCACAAACCATGAGATCATGACCTGAGCCGAAGTCAGACGCTTAACCGACTGAGCCACCCAGGTGCCCCTAAATGTTTTGTTTTGTTTTTTTTAATTTATTTTTGAGAGAGACAGTGTGAGCAGGGGACGGGGCAGTGAGAGAGAGGGAGACAGAATCCAAAGCGGGCTCTGTGCTGACAGCACAGAGCCAGGTGCGGGGCCTCAAACTCAGGAACTGCAAGATCATGACTGAGCCAAAGCTGGACACTCAACCGACGGAGCCAGCCCGGTGCCTCTCCTTTTCATTTTTTATTTCCCAATTCTCTATATTAAGCATGCAATACCTTTATATTTTAAAAAGCCAATTTAAAATTTGAGCTCCTCAGAGAATGTCCCCAATACAGCCTCATCAGCTTCTCTAGTTACCTTCCTGCCTACTCATCTCAGCAACTGCCCTGAGCAGATGACCTCCTAGAAGTTCATTTTCAAAAGCACCCTGCCTCTTCTGACTTGTGTGTGAGCACTGTGGATTGTGGGACCACAGACACTTCTCCTCTAACCTTCTGAAAGCACACTTGATCATGTCTTTCATTTCTCTTTTCCCATCCTAAGATGATGTTTGGATTCTCGCCAGCATGTCCCCATATCATTTCTACTCTGCCTGTTCTCCTGATTTGTCAGACCCAAGTCCAAATTCGTAGGGCTCCTCATCTCCTCTTCTACCTTCTGGGAGATAAAATTGCTAACTGCAAAGTGCACCTGTTAAGAGTTACAACGCGTGTGCACGGAGCCGATGGCGATTGCTCAGCGCTTCTCCCGCCACGTTTGGCATGCAGCGGTCCCCCAGTGATGCCCGACGGCACAGAGCTCCCTGATCCACCCCGGGCCAGCTCTACAGCCTGCAACTGCCGCCACACTCCCAGCCAACACTGTTCTCGTCGGGTAGGATGCTTCAGATCTGTGCGGGAGGCTTTATCATCACCATCTGCTGCCGCATCCGGATCGGCCCCACAACTGTTCTGTACGGGAACTTAGGCTGGCACGACTGTCCTTGCTGAAGGAATGGAAGCTCAGAGAGGTAAAGGGGCTGTCCCAAGGTCACAGTGCGCCTGAGACCAGAACTGCGGCCCCAGGTCAGTTCAGTGGGCTTCGGCTGGGTCAAAGGATGCAGCGGATATAAATATCTCCCCTGTACCCTGGAATGCATGGTTAACGACGCAAGGGAACTCACAGCAATAAAGTATGAACTTAACTTCTCATGGCAGGTCTGGTTTAGCCTTAGATCCAGAACTCTGAGCAGTTTCCAGAGGGCCCCCTCTGCCCTCTGCGAAGGGGGTTGCGGTGGGCAGGCTCTACCGTAGGACAAATAAACCCTCCAAAGTCAAACCAAGTATCATCAGAGTCTTCCGAGCCGCTTCCCAGAGCACTTTCCAGGAGATTCTTCTGACTCTCCTCCCTGACGGCCAGTCCTCCAGTCCCCACCCTGGGCTCGGTCTCAGAGATAACTCCCAGTCCTATATTCTCATGACTCTGGGTCTGCCTCTAACCTTGGATTTGCTATTTGATCAAAACTGCTTCTAGCACACAAATTCTGTCACTGGGAAAAGAGAAGTTCCAAAACATTTCCTATTTTCGTCCTCTAGGTTAGCCTGTTTCTCAGCACTCAGTTCCCAAGTAGAGGTGAGAAGGTTCCACCTATGGTTTTTGGCCCAGATCCCCAAAGCAAGAACACTACATGTGCATGTTTTGATCCAGAGTCCTATTTGATGCCCTCAAAATTTTTTTTCTTATGGACTTCACTGTGTGGATTTTTCTGGCTTTCACGCAGTTTTATCCACAAAAGGGTTCTTAGCAGCAAACCTGTTGACAGCAAAGCTGGCCCAGGGCCTGCCGCTCACCCTCGCAAACATAAGAGTCCTTCCCATTTCTGCTTTTGGGCAGCAAGCCCAATGTGATGAGAAGCATGTAATATTTTAGACTAAAAATTTGGGTTATGGACTCAGTCCTGAGTTCAAATACTGGCCCTGCCACCTAGTAGGCTCAGCAGTTTGGGGCAAATTACATCTCTGAACCCCAGCTTCCCCAGCAGTAAAATGGGGCTGCGAAGAGTACTTATCTCCTCGGGCACATTTAAGTATGACACGAGGTAACCCTTATAAAGACCTCCCACCACGTCAGGTCCGCGGGAAGTGCGCGATGCATTTTGGGGGGAGGCTGGGTAGGACAGAGGCTGGATGGCAGATTAACTGTACTTTGCCCGTGTCTCCAGGAGACTGAAATCCTTTCTGCAGCTCACTGGGGCCTCAGGAACCGGAGCCGAGGTTCTTCTCTGGCAGGAGCCACGGGCCCCACACAGGGCTTTGAAGAGGCATCATCTGTGTGCACTGCAGGTTGGGAAAATGGCTCAGGAGGCAATGGAGAGAAAGGACGGGAGCAGATGAGAAGGTGGAGGAAGAAAGGTCAGATGTGGGGCCCATTTAGGTCCTGGGCTAGGGCAAGGCAAGTAAAGGGCTCACTTTGGGTGCCAAATTTGGAAAGTCTTCACGATGAACAAAATAGCAACATTTTAACCGAAGCTCTATTGAGAAGAGAGAGGATGAGGGTGTAGTGGTGGCAACGCAGAGGGGGCGCCATACTTCTTACGTTCTGGAGATAATGGATCCCTCTGAGAATTGAGGGAGAGCCACGGACCCTCTTTCGAAATGCACAGGTGCACACACACAAATATTTGACTACAATTTTACAGTTTAGAGACGCCCTGGCGTTTATGTAGGAACCCCTGGAGAATCGGGGAGGTATTTTTTAGCCTCATGTATGCAAATGGGCCTGACAAGAGGTTCTAGCAGTTTTGGATGAGAAGCAATTCAGGCCTGAGAAGAGAAGATGCACTATCCGTCCTGATGTTTTGGGGACAAAAAGAGAAGAGGGGCAGGAAGGGTGCTCTCAATGCACTGCAAAGCTCGTGGGGGGCAATGAAATGATGAAGGGCAACTGTGGGGGTCACTTCCTTGTGAAATGCACACACCTGACCTTAAATACGGAATGTCCCTTCCTCGGGTATTTTAGGAATCACAGCTAACACAGGGCGAGTTTGTATTTATACTGGTGAAGACTGAGCACTGCAAATTATTTTAATTTATGAATAGTGAGGCAGCTGGGATAGAAGAGCTACCACTGAAGGAGAAATGTGGTTGAAAGAGGAATTTCTAAAGGAAAGAGTCAAGTAAGGGCAGCACTTCTCATCCCACGGGGCAGAAAAAAACTCTTTTCTTTTTTTATTATTGTTGTAACTTTTTACATTTTGTAGATAGGGAGCACAGAGTGGGAGGGAGAGGATCCGAAGCAGGCCGCACACTGTCAGCTCAGAGCCTGATGAGGGGCTCAAACTCCCGAACCGCGAGCTCCTGACCTGAGCTGAGCCGAAATCAAGAGTCAGACGCTTATGTGACCGAGCCATCCAGGTGCGCCCAGAACCACTTTATTTTCAACCTTATTATATTTACACACACAAAGAAGTCCATTTTTAAGAGGAACAAAATGCAGGAAGATAGATACTGAAAGTTGAAATGCTCCTTAAATAGATTAGGGGGCGGACTGGGAAATTGCGAGGAAGAGCTAGCATCAAGAAGATTTTCTAATCATCAGCAGAAATGCAGGGGTGCGGAGAAAAGAGGGATCCCGTTGGATGTGCATGATCCACAAAACTCACACAATCTACTACGGGTGTCTGAATAAAGAAGAACGAGTATCTTTCCCCGCCCCCTCCTGCTCTTGTATTATTTTTTTAAATTTTATTTTCATTTATTTATATTTTTGTTACAAATAGTTTATTATCAAGTTGGTTTCCATACAACACCCAGTGCTCATCCCCACAAGTGCCCTCCTCCNAAACATCATCAAAGCCATCTATGACAAGCCCTGAGAAAAACTGAGAGCTTTCCCCCTGAGATCAGGAACACGACAGGGATGTCCACTCTCACCACTGCTGTTTAACATGGTGCTGGAAGTCCCAGCATCAGCCATCAGACAGCAAAAGGAAATCAAAGGCATCAGAACTGGCAAAGAGGAAGTCAAACTTTCACTCTTCGCAGACGACATGATACTCTACATGGAAAACCCAACAGACTCCACCAGAAGCCTACTAGAACTGACCCTCCTGCTCTTTTAAACCACACAGGTCGTGTCTTGTGCCGGCCATGGTCCACAGAACATTCCTTTGCAAAGCGTAACAAGAGGAGAACTCATTCTCATTCTGGACAGGGCCTGATGCGCCCCGTCACGGCACGGGAGAGGCTTTCCTTTGTGTGGTTCTGCCGCGCCTGGTCCCTTCCCTCCCGGGCTCTCTTTATTCTGGGCAAACTTAAACAAGCGGGCTGCCTTTTCTCAGGATGGAGACGGTCCCTGTTATCACTGAGTCCTGTGGGGTGAACAGGAAGCTGGGGTAGGGTGCGGACAAGAGGGTGGGGAGAAGGGGAGGCGGGGAAGGGGCTGGCAAAAGGGAGGCAGACAGAAGTCTTTAACCTTTACAGTGTTAACTCCGCAGGCCTTGGAAGACACATCCATGGCCCAAAAGGCAGATTTGACCAGGGTTCAAGCAATCCTCCACCCTGTTAACACAATGTTTTTCCGGAAAATACCTTCTTTTAAGGAGAATTCTCTCCCCCCCCCGCCCCTTTTTCTTCCATCACCTCCTTCCCTGACTCTTTGGAGAGTGACTCCAAGTGTTCCCAAGACCCATCGGTTGCCTTTGGTGGCCAATCAACTCTCCTGCAGGCTGCCTGAGCTGACGCTGCATCAGCATGAGGAGGGGCAAACTGACGGGGGGCCATAGAGGCCGGGTGACACCACTTCAACAGCACCGCGGGCACCTCATGACATGAAAAAAAAAGAAACCAGACTTGGAAAAGCAGGCTTCCACTCAAAGATAACTAGCATTTGTGTGTGTGTGAGCGTGCGTGTGTGTGCGCACCCGTACGTGTGTGTCACAGACTCCTCTCCATCCCTCTCCCCCCCGCCGCTTGCGTGCGGAGGATATTCACAGGGAAATGGCTGTTGTACATTTATCCATCGCAAAAGTTGTCATCTTTCTTCTTACCAGTTAAATTCCATGGTATCCAAGTTGTGAAGGTTACTAATCCATCCCCCCGCCAACGGCGTCAGGGCTTACGATGGTTGCTGGGGAGTCAGGAAAATGAAAAAAAAAAAAACAAAAGCAAAGCAAAGCAGAGCAAAGCAAAATCAACCCCATGCCGCCTTCCAGAACAGCAGAAAACATTCCACGGCCAAAGGGAGACTCTCTCTTGCTGCCAAGTGTCCTTCTCTTTGGCTCTGTTGTCTTGTCTGCAGCTTTATTCCCTCCTCTGGATGGAGGCATGAAGACATCCCTGGGAGGGGAGGCCCGTGGAGAGAATACACTAAATCAATATAATCTGTTCACACCCTAGCTCTGCTCGGCCGTCAGATGAGCTGGTCAGAGAAACGAGTGAGAGGACCCTCCAGTTTTAAAGCCAGGAGGCAGAACGGTGGGGGTGCAGAGGGAAGGCAATTTTGTTCACTTATACCTACAGGGGTCTATCATGTAGGATTCTTTTTTCTTCTTTAATGTTCACATATTTATTTTGAGAGAGAGAGAGAGATGAGCATGGGAGGGGCGGAGAGAGAGGGAGACAGAGAATCCCAAGCAGGCTCTGATGAGAGCGGAGCCCCATGCAGGGCTCAAACTCATAAACCTGAACAGAAATCAAGAGTCAGATGCTTAACTGACGGAGTCACCCCAGTGCCCCCGTAGGACTCTTTCAAAGGAACTTGTACTTCTGTACCTGTAAAGGCGTGAGTATTTATAACACAGGCATGAGTGTCCTGAGTTTGGGTGACAGGGCTATGTTGGTTTTTGAACTTGGACTTGGGCGTCTGGGAAACAGCTGCCCAGAACAAGCGGCCCATCGCTGACCGCCCAAGGAAAGTTCATTCACAAGTGCACAAACACTTCCCTGAAGCCGGGCAGAGCCAGAGCCAGGTGAGGCCTCCAGGTGGTCGGCGGGCTGACCTCCTACTGTCCTGCTATTTATAAAACGTGCCATCTACTTTGGTTTCTTTGCAAGAATTGCTAATTTGCTGGCACCGTGAAAATCTGCCTTTAGCCACTTTATTATAAGATGAAATCCAAATCCTGTTCCTGTCACCTACTAGCACAATAGCTGTAGGGGGTCCCTTGGTGGCCCCCCCAAAAGATATGTCCATGTCATAATCCTGGTACCTGTCAATGTGACCTTATTTAAAAAAAAAAAAAAGATCTTTGGAGATGTAACTGAGGTCAGCATCTCGAAATGAGATCATCCTGGATTATTCAGGTGGGACCCATATATAATGACAAGTGTCCTTAGGAAAGAACACAGGGGAGGGACACAAAAGAGAAGAGGGCCATGTGAAGACAGAGGCAGAGACTGGACTTATGCAGATGCAAGCCTCTTTGGTTTCCTTCCTGAGAGGGCTTCTATCACCAAATACTGCAATTTCCTTGCCTCTCTTCGATGGTCGTCACTTTCTCTTGGATTCTCACAAACTGCTTCCTTATTTCTTTTCCATTTCAAAACACTTCCAGCTTTTCACCTTCTGTTTCTCTTCAACATTACCTTTTATGATACATTCACCTTGTATTCCGACTAGTTTGCTCTTCATCTTGGAAAGGGTTTTTCTTTCATTTTTAACTGCTTCCGGAGTTCTGGCATCTCATTTCTAAGTTTTCCTAATTCTGATTTCTGTTGTCTATCCCCCCCCCCTACTTTATAGCATTTTTGTAACAAATTTTAGCCTGTCTGGATGGCAGCTTACAGTTGTGAATGGTTCCGAAGCCTTGTCTTTCCGGCATGCTTTCTTTAGGAGTGCTATTCTGCTTCTTACTTTCTTTTATCTTAGAAGAACTTTGTATGGGACTTGACCTCACTACTTTCCTATCGCGCAGTTTCATATGAAACTGGTTTTCCTGAACTTTTAGGATGAGGCGCGTTCCAACTTTACAAGCTCTCTCTTCTATTGTGTTGACGGAGTGCTCAACTACATGGCAGCTTGCTGGCTGAAATTTACTCATTCTTTTTCCTTTGGGGAACCTTTCTTCCTTAGTCTCTGTTGTTCCTTTCCTATTCAACTTGCTTGCACTCCTGCAGCCTCTCAGGGTGGGGTCCTCCTGGAAGAAGGACCTGGCTGGGAAGTTCCTGAGTTCCCAGCTAGAGCGCTCCAGACCCTTTAGACTTCGCCGCCTGTGCACTCGCTGCTCCTGGAAGCCACCGGAAGGTTGTCACTTTCAGCTGTCCCTCTCTGACTGAGCCTCCACAATTGCCGGTGAGCACCTCTTGGCTGCTCTGGGCTTTTCCTGGCCCATCAGAAGCCCCACTGGGTTTTCGGGCTGGCTTGTCGGCAGTTTCACCCTTGTCCGTGGGCTGCGCCGTCGCGTTGTGGGTTCTGAGAGATTGACATGGACACGGCTGCCCACGCCATGTTCCCAGGCTCTGTCCCAGAATACCCCAGGCTTCCAAGGGTGGCATCCCCCGGTGTCTCGTCAATGAGAGCACAAACGTTCTGCCACCCAAGGGGAGTCACAGCTCAAGAGAAAGCAGAGACACAGCATCCAGAGAGAAGACACCATCAAATGGCTAAAACCTCGATGGGCATCGGATGCCAAGGGAGGGAATACACGGCTCCTTTCGTGGGAAGGACTAAAGAACGATTCTAGTGAAGATAAAACCTCCAACTGGAAGGAATGCCTAGAGGAGACGAAAGGAACCTCAGTGACAGCAGCAGGAGGACACCCAACCTTCCGCCACCCTTCCACACCTCCCGCCACAACATGTCAAGACTGACAGATGTCAGGATTGTATCGACGTCACGAACACGTGATGGACTCGGCCTCGGCTCGACATTGCAGTGATCCCAGATCAGGGGGACGGTCTCCTCAAGTGAGTGCCCTTCATGCTCAGCTCAGAAAAAAACAGGGAGTTACACGTTGGTCACAGATTTTACCACGAGGGCCCTAGAAGGAGAGAGTCCGTCACTCATCCCAGAAAGAGCCCCATGCCGCAAAGCCGCGGGCAGCTGGGCAGGCCTGGCCGGCTTGCTGTCAGCTCTAAGTCGACTTTCCTGCCTTGAAAAGCCTCCTTTCTCAGCAGGGTGGTGTCTGTTTGGAAGACCCGACCCATCCCTGATGCCCAGGTCTCATCAGAGGAGGCGGCCACATAATGATCATTTTTTCAAGTGGCTTTTTTTTTTTTTTTAATGCAGCCTTTGGAAACTTTGCAAGAAATGTATCGATTTGAGAGACTTCAAGCTGAATTACTGAGCTCTGGCGAAGGGAAATAAATCTTTCCCATTCTCCATGCCTGTTGCCAAGGGCGGCTTCCAGGAAGCAATGACTGTCCTTTCCGGAATCGAAGCAAAAACGCAAAACATTCTATCACCTTCCGTCTACTTCAACCTTCCCCCCCCACCGCAGTCTTCACTGGCAATTCACTGACAAAAGCACTTTACATTCATTGCTCATTTGCCTGAATAGGCATCCAAATTAGCAATGCCCAAATTAGTAATGCCTGGCTGAGGCAGCTTCCGAAATAACGAGGCCTCATCTTTTTGGGCAGACAGACCCGGAGGCCCTCAGAAAGCAAGCCCGCAGCAGGTTATTAGGTGAAACACTCTTCCGGTTTTAGAACCCAAACTTCCCCTACAGACCTGGATGTGTCAGGTAGAGGGTAGATGTTTACTGACACCAGAGACGGACGATATCATATCGGGAGCCAGAACTTGGGTAGGAAGGTGGGGAGAGTGGGCGAGACTCGGGGGTGGTGGGGGAGGGGAGGGGCTGTGTCCGCGTGCTCTAACGCACATGCCACCATGAACACAAAAACTTCCTGACATCTGCCGTTTCGTTCATTTCAGTGTGGGGTGATCATCTCACCTGGCCGCGTTCCAGGGGAATTCCCATCATTACCATCAAAACACAGCTCGGCCTCATTGTGCTGAGGGCTCATCGGTCCTTCTCTCCGGGCACACACCCACTCACCCACCCGTCTAGCCGACCAGGCACCCATTACCGATGGCCTCTGGTACAGGGTGCAGGGTCCATCGGGGTGAGGGACACACGGTTTTAAAGTCTGGTGGGGAGGCAGGGAATGTTAAGGGACGGTTGGCTGGCCAGTGCATTAGTGCAGGGCCAGGGAAGACTTTCTGAACTGAAGAGCAGTGTGTGTGTGTGTGTGTGTGTGTGTGTGTGTGTGTGTGTGAGAGAGAGAGAGAGAGAGAGAGAGACAGCTTTTCTGGCAGAGGGAACGGCAGGTACAGAGGCCTGGGCCTACGAGACAGCCAAAGCAGTTTGGGCACCCGAGGCGTTTGGGTGGGACAAGACGCAGGCATGCAGGTGAACCTGCAGGTAAGGGAGGGAGGGAGCAGGAAAGCAGAGGCTCCACTGTGATGCTCAAGAGGCACATGAGACCTGATCTGCCCCCAACGGCCCCCCTGAGCCGTCACCTGCCCACGTGCTTCCCATCGCAGAGAACACCAACTCCGTCCTTCCCAAGGCCAGGGCCCCACACCTTACAACCATCCAATCCACAGGCGGATGCTGTTGGCTCCGCCTTCAAAACTGCCGCCACCTCAGCTGCTGCGACCTTAGTCCCAGCCACTGTCACCTCCGCCTGGACTTTGGGTACAGCTCCCTGACCGAACCCCCAGTTTCCACCCTTGTTCCCCTACAGACTATTCTTAACATACAGGTTAGAGGGATCCGTTAGAAAGTGTCCCTCCTCGGCACTGAATTTAGATGATGTCACTCCTCTGCTCAAAATCCTCCGGTGGCTGCCCATCTCACTCGGAGTGAAGGTCAAAGTCCTGAAGATGACCCGCGGGGCCCCACATGAGCTGACCTCTGTCTGAACCCTTCTCCTTCCTTCCTTTCCCTCCCTCGTCCTGTTCTAGCCACACCGACCTCTTTGCTATTCTTCAAACATACCCAGCACGCTCCTACCTCAGGGCCCTTGTACTTGCTGTTCCTTTCGCTGGTGTCGTCTCCTAAATATCCTCACTTCCTTTAAGTTTTCCCTGGATATTCCACATAAAACTATACATCTCTGTTTTCAGACTCCTCCTTATCTTCTTTCTTGCTTTGTTTTTTCCTTAGCATTTATCACTAATCTATATACTTTATTATTTATCTTGCTAATTATTCATTTTCTTCACTAGAATGTAAACAGATTCTCCTCCCCCACTGTTCTATTTATTTATTTACGGTGTTCACCAGATCAAAGGATATGCCTATAAAAATTGTTTTAAATGCAATCTTATTCTCTGGAAAACTATTTAAATGAAGCAAATATTACCTTCATTGAAGTTATCTTAACATCCAGTCTCTGAATATGCTTTTCAAAAAGCCTTTGTTATGACTCCACAGGTAGACTCCCGATTAAATATATTTTGATCTTCCATCGTAATTAGTTAACAAAAATCTACGACAGCAGTAAAGGACCTGTTTTGTTTTTTTAATTTTTAATGTTTTATTTATTTCCGAGAGAGAGAGAGACAGCGTGAGCAGGGGAGGGGTAGAGAGAGAGGGAGATACAGAATCTGAAGCAGGCTCCAAGCTCTGAGCTGTCAGCACAGAGCCTGACGCGGGACTCGAACCCATGAACCATGAGACCATGACCTGAGCCAAAGTCGGACGCTTAACCGACTGAGCCTTTTCTTCGACGGTTCGAGCAGTTTCTGGTACACTGCATTCAGTACATAGTTTTGAACGAATGAGAAAATATGCCCTGCGAAGGAGAGATGGTGTGACCTAGTGGCTAGGAGTGTGGCCCCAGGGCCAGGCTTCCTGGGTTTGACTCTTGGCGCCTAACTTATTGGCTGTGTGATCTCAGGCCAGCGACCTAACCTTTCTGCACCTTGGTTTCCTCAATGTTAAGAGAGGATAGATAACAAGACCTACACCAGAGAGCTGTGAGCATCAAGTCTTATACTTGGAAAATAGTGCCTGGCACAGATGGAAGCACCTGATAAATGTCAGCTATTATGAGGATGGGCCTTGTCTCCTGTACTGAGGACTTTAGACTTTATCCTGAGGCTGCTGAGAGTCGCTGAAGGATTTTAAACAAGGGAGTAACATAATCAGATGTTGTTTTCGAAGGATCCCTCCAGCCGCAGAGTGGAAGATGAATTGGGACCGAGCAAGACTGGTGAGAAGACAGCAGTTAGAGGCTGTGGTAGGGGTGGAGGTGACAGATATCGCTGGCCTGAACTAAAGCAGCGGGGAGGGAGAAAGCTTGGGCTCAAGATATTACGGAGGTGGAATGGACAGAAGTTGGAGATGAACTCTGTGGAGGGAAAAGGCAACGGCAACATCCAGGCTTCTGATTCTCCTGACGAGAGTGGACCTCTCTCGACCAGAGAGGACGGATGGGGAGAGAATACATTCATTTTTGTGTACTAAGAGCAGACTGTGGGGCAGCTGGGTGAGCGGCCCAGTTAGGAGCTGGGTATATACACCTGGTGCTTAAGGGAAAGATCAGGCTAGATATAAAAGATAGGTAGGAGTTATCATACCGGCGATTTCTGAAGCCACGGGGGGAGAGGAGACGGAAGGGAAACATTTAAGCGGCAAACCATTTTAAATTATTTTATTTTTTTAAATTTTTTAAATTTATTTCTAGGAGAGAGTGAGAGAGAGACAGCGTGAGCAGGGGAGGGTCAGAGAGAGAGGGAGTCACAGACTGAAACAGGTGCGGCAAACCATTTTAAACAGGTCTACCCTTGAGGGATGGGGCGGGGCAAGAGACAAACCAGGGCCGGTGCATCTCGCAGGCCAACACAGAGGGTCTCGGGAAGCACCCGGATGCAAGACAGGGAGCAGCAAGGCAGGTCCAGTGGATTCCAGCCAGAGCACGGGTGTCACCGGGGCTGGAAACCGAGTCAGAGCGGGCTGAGGCATTAACGGGACGTGGGGAAAGGAGGGGGAGGTGTGGGTAAGTCAGGCTGAGGTAGGGGCCGTGAGCTCAGGGGAGAGAGCAGGAAGACGCCTCATTAGGAAGGGGCCTGTGTCGCGAAGCTAGGGCCGCAGGCAGGCGAGTGAAGGGCGCAGGGGAGGACTGAGGTGTGCTGACTGTCGGGAGGGGGGCGGCACTGTGGGTTAGGAAACCTGGCTCTCGACGCCGACACCAGCCACAGGAACAGAGTGCTGGCAGGGGCCCTCTGAGGCTCGAAGAGCAGTGCCCACGTGAGGGTCGTACACTGAACAAAGGGAAGCCGACCCACTCTCTTCTGGACATGCAGACCGTAGGCTCAGATGCCAAGCCCCACACTGCAGCTGGCATAAAACGCAAAGCACGAAATTACTCAGAAGATACACAGCGTTCGCAGAGAAATCTTCCTTACGGGCCATTCCCATTTCTCCTTTGAGGAGAGACCTTCAAGACTCTCCACCCCAATGAAATCACTCTCTTTCGAGACACATTCAACCCCTATCCTTTTCCCTTCCCAAGACCTGTTACAGACACCCCCGCTGCACCTGCCCTGACGGGGTGTCTTAGCTCACAGCCTTGCTTCTCCTGACCGGACTCCACATGCCCCCACGCCAGCCTGCTGAAACTCACCCCTCCTTTAATGCCTGGGAGGAAAGACTCTTTCCATGAATGAAGCCTTCTTCCAAACATGTCTTCCCTCCCGTCTTTCAGCTTCCAGAGCTCCCCAAAGCTGTATATACGATTTCCAGAAGCTGCGTTAAATTAGATTTATCTGCGCCTGTGTCTTCTTCGTCACTAGGCAATGGGTTCCGAATGCAAGGCTATTTGCGCTCAACTTGGTGTCCTCAGGGAAGTGTTCGTGCACCCGATCCCGCACGGTGGCAGCCCTGGGTGGGGCGTCTGCAGCCACAGAAAGACTAGGAAGACTTCTTGACAAGTGATCCTCACTCTGCGTATTAAAATTGGATACACCCTCTCTCTAAGTGTGCCTTTCTGGCCAGAAAGCATATTATTGGTTGGGTGGGCATTGAGCCTATCAGTAGGAATTAGTCCTAATATTAGGCCAGTTGAGCACATTTTGACCCCTAGTCAACTGATTTTATTAGCTCCCCTTCCTTCCTCAGTTTTCCTTTATTGGCATCTTAGAGACATTTTTCCTTTCTGCTAGACTTCATCATTAACCCCTCCCTATTTCTTCAAGTTCATAATACCGTAGAGCAGCTAAAGGAATATCACATACACACAGGATCTCTTTTGCTTGCTTTTAAGAGAGTAAGTACTGAAAGAGTAATTTGGCATTTAGTTTTTTTTTTTAAGTTTATTTATTTTGAGAGGGAGTGAGAGAGTGAGCACAAGTAGGGGAGGGGCAGAGAGCGAAAATCCCAAGCAGGTTCCACGCTGTCAGCACAGAGCCCCATATGGGGCTCGAATTCGCCAACTGTGAGACCATGGACCTGAGCCAAAACCGAGAGTTGGATGCTTAACCAACCCAGCCACCCAGGTGCCCCTAACTTCTGGCAAAAGGAAAAACATAAATTGGGGTTTTACCATATACCTGGTGCTTCGGGGATACTGTCTGTTTGAGCCTGAGCACAGCTCTGGAAGGTGGACACTACCGCTGTCATTTGGGAGACAAGAAAAAGCAGGCCCGGGCAGAGGGGTGACGTGATTTATGAAGATCACGAGTCCAATGCATGGAGGAAGCAGGACTCACAGCCCAGCTTGTCTGACTCCAAAGTTCAGGTCCCCCAGCCTCCTCACCACACAGCACACTGCTGATGGCTCTGAGGGCTGGAGAGCCCCACCCCCTCCACCCTGAAGACGGTCACGGCACACGCTCTCTCTGACTTGGGACTTTGAACATTTCCATTCCAAGTGGGCTCTGAGTCCAATGGAAGGATGGAAAGAAGGTGGCATCTGGTTAAAGTTTCCATTTGTGATGGAGAGATATCCAAGGAAGGGCAGGAGACAGCTTAATTTGAGTGACATAACGCTACCAAATTGTCAGCTGCGGCATGGGCCCTTTCGTTGACACCTCCTACCCTTTCTAACCCAGTGCCCGGCTCTGTGGCACCCCACCATCCTTTGGCTTAGACAGAGAAAGAGGGCTGACTACAGGCATGCAGACGGAGGGGGACAGGGAAGGCAGAAGGCTTCCTTCCCCCTGCTCATTCGTCTCTCTATATCTTGAGATCTCTCCTCTATCCAATAAAAAGTAAAAGGGTCAGGTAGCTAGCTGAGCACCAAGTTGGAGCAGTGATCTTTTAAAAAAAATTTTTTTAAATGTTTGTTTATTTTTAAGAGAGAGAAAGAGACAGAGCACAAGTGGAGGAGGTGCAGAGAGTAAGGGAGACACAGAATCCAAAGCAGGCTCCAGGCCCTGAGCTGTCAGCACAGAGTCCGGCACAGGGCTCGAACTCACAAATCGTGAGATGGTGACCTGAGTCGAAGTCAGACGCTTCACCCACTGAGCCACCCAGGCACCCCTGGAGCAGTGATCTTTTTAAAAACAGAAAGCCGACTACAGTATTGCTTTTGCTTAAACGTTTTCAGAAGCTTCCCAGGGCCCTTCTGAGCTCCGACTTAACCCGCCATGTTGTCTCCGGCAGACCCAGCTCCAGGCGCACGGGCACGCTCGCAATCCCCAGGGGCACTGTGTTCTCCGGCTTTTGCACAGACCACACCCTCTGCCGGGGCTGGGCTGCTTCTATTTTCTGCCTGGTGAACCATGCACACTTCAAAATATACTACAATTTCTGAGGGGCCACCTTGTTAAATGGACACGTCATTCTCAGAAGTGGCGAATAGCGGGTCTGNGCACAGAGGAAGAAATGCGAACGGAACCGCCTACTGAATCACTTTTCGAATTTCAAACTCTACAACATCTTCAGGTTCCAGGCATTTATACTATACCCAGCATACAATTCTCTGTCCCCAGTCACATGAATTTATTTGTTGCGTCTTGTCCACAAATATCCCCCAGACTAAGTCAGCGTTCCTACCAAGCCCTTCCCCTGGATATCCTTCTCCTCTGAGCTAAGTCACGGGAAAGAGACATGTGACCTTATACCTGGAAATGAAGGGCTTTCAAAAGCTTTATCTCATTTGGCTCTCCTAATAACCACGTGGGTCCCTGGTGTGGGCATTACTTGTCATATTTCCAGCTGCACAGCCAGAGGGGAAGGAGGCTAACTGGCTTTGCCCAAAGTCGCCTAAGATTAAAATGAGGTCTTCTGGCTCCTGGCCCAGGGTCTGTCTAACACACTGAGCTCCGCAGGCAGAGGCGGCCCCACGGGCCAGTGTCCTCAAAGGTAATCTCAATACTCCTCCGCCTGTTTACGATCCAGAACTCGGGGGCCACTCACCTTAAAGGGTGACCATATTGTATCAGGGAATTGTGGGCATCAGGGAATCGTGGGTAAGGAACTAGAAGCCTCGTTCTTCAGTCCTGGCTTTGCCGCCTGCCTCGTTTGGACAGGACCTTGCTATGGCACTCACTGTCCTTGAGCCTAATTTCTCATCTGCAATGTGGGAGCAGCTATTTGTTCCATGCCCACCTCACAGGGGTGTTACAGGCCCAGGTGAAGCAACGGACACGCGGGTTCTCCGACGTTACCATACGGCGCCGTTAGATGACAGGTAGGGGCCCTTCCGCTCTGACTTCTCCAGCCAGGGGTGGGAACTGATGGGCCACAAAAGAGAGGGTGCCCCCTTTTCTGTTGTTTTAGGTTGTGTTTCCTTCTCCTTTAACTTCCGTTGGGCTCTGGCTCTCGACTTCCTGAGCTTAACCCGTAAAGTGGTGCCGAGGACAGAGCCCCTGCACCGGGGCTACACCCCGGATGGCAGTTAGCCTCCACCACGGTACAAGGCAGAGGCAGTAGGGGAGGGGCTGTTCTGCCCCCGTCCCTTTCCCTGTGGCGCATTTTGCTGTGAGTAACCCCTGTCCTACATGCCCGGAGAATTCTGATTTCTTGGTTAAGGTCGCCTTGTTGCTTATCCCAGTTACGGGATTCTATATAAGGTTTCCTTCGAGGAAAATGATAGAAACCACATCTCACAAAACCCGAGAGAGGGTTGCCCAGCTCGGTAAAGTGGGCCACTGACCTGAGCCATTATGATGTGGATGACAAACTGTGGTCAGTCTCTGGACCTTGCTGTCAAACCCTGGCCCAACTCAGCACACCTCATGAAGTCGGGACTAAAATCCTCAAGAGTGACAACAGGGAGTGTTTGGGTTGATCTGTCCCACACGGTGGTGACTGTATTTATGATACGTCATGCCTGCCATACCTGGTCTGAAAAAGAAATTTTGTTGCCCTGTCAGGTTTGACACTTACTCACCTGTAGTTTAGACGCAAAATACTGAAGTCTTTATTGTTTTTTAAAAGTTTGGTTAACAACATCAAGAATGGATAAAATAGTTTCTGTATTTTTTATTTTTTTTAAGTTTATTTATTTATTTTGAGAGAGACAGTGTGAGTTGGGGAGGGGGGGACAGAGAGGGAGAGAGAAGAGAATCCAAAGTAGTTTCCACACTGTCAGCACGGAGCCCGAGGCAGGGCTCGAACTCACAAAACTGTGAGATCATGCCCTGAGCCTAAACCAAGAGTTGGACATTCAACCCACTGAGCCACCGAGGCGCCCCGAGAAAGGATAAAATATTTTAAATTGGTACTACCCTGGAAAATCATGGGGGACATATACTTGGACTCTACTGAAAAGATTTGAATACAATAAAATAGACACAACATAAAAACCCTTTTAAATATACTTCAATCGTTTTCTGGTTCTTGAGTGGGTAATTCGGGGTCTTACAAAAGTTCACGGTCACCATTATAAACATCGGCTGTCCTGGTACTGGTGATATACATAATGTGCCCGTTAATAACAGCTTTGCAAATTCACAGAAAATCAGATAATAGACGTTTTACTGTAACTAGGATTGGGATAGTTAAAAGAATCAATGCACTTTTCCAAAAGAGCCTAAGCCATTTCTAGGAAATAATTCATGCTCTGTAAGAACAGGGCAGAATTTACAAGGAAGGGCCGGGTACTCCCTAGAAGAATGTGTGCTAACAAAAAGGAACAACGGGGCTCCAATGGAGTCATTTGCACCCCTGTCGGCAAACGAGGACTTAATTGCAGTTTCAGCCTCTCCCGGGTCTGTGACTTTTAACTGGTCCATTGGGAACGACCTGGTCTGCCAGCACGAGAGAGGTAACCTGCTCGATAGACCCCCAGCCTTCACCCAGAGGGAGGTAACCTTGCTGAAAGACCCCATCTTAGATAGAAAGTTCCTTTTACTGCCCCTATAAAAGCCTTTCATTTTGTACAGCTCCTTTTTTTTTTTTTTTTATAAAAAATATTTATTTATTTTGAGAGAATGAAAAAGAACAAGGAAAGGGCAGAGAGAGAGGGGGAAAGAGAGAATCCCAAGCAGGCTCTGTACCAACAATGCAGACACCAATGCGGGACTTGATCCTATGAACTGTGAGATCATGACCTGAGCCAGTATCAAGAGTTGGATGCTTAAATCAACTGAGTCACCCCGACTCCTTTCTATCTGCTATATGGGATGCTGTCCAACTTATTAACTGATGAGCAGCTGGTTTGATATTTACATTTACTCAGTTGAATTTTGTCTTTTAACAGATTTGGTGGCAGTGGTGGGATTGAATGAGACTTCCAACAGCTTCGGGGACAATAAGAAATACAGGTGGGGTGCCCACAAGCCCTGCTGTGTCCTGTCTTTCTCACCATTTCCAAGGGCCATAGAGAAGTTTCTGGTGAGCTCCCCTCTCCCTGAGTCAAGTTCCTGATCTAATTGGCTTTCCTGTCTACAACTCCCCTTTTTGGAAAGCCAGTCCAGTCCACAGTCTTCATTTTCGGGGTTTATTGGTTCAGTCTTTGCCTCACTGCCCCCAGTTCCAGATTGGGAATTGCTGGTGGTGCGTGCAAGGCCTTCTCTTGGCTCTTCTGGTCACTGACGGAATGTTAAAGTGCATATGTTTGTCTTGTTTTATGTAGATAAAGGCTATTGAGAAAGGGGCTCTTGGAAGCCAGAAAGGCAAAAAATTGGTGGGCAGGGTCTAGTGTCTAAAAGCTGTTAGAGTGCTCACCACTTAACCCAAAGACTTCCATGTTAAGATAAGTTGGTCATGGAATGACTTAGACTGACAGGAGGTCATCCGCCAATCTCAAGAAAATTTCCGTGCAGTGAGACACACTGTCAAACACTACATGATTTCCAACCCAGAGGCACGCACCTCTCAGGTATTAGCTTGACTCCCAGAAATCCAAAGCCTTAGCAAAACAAAAACAAAACCCAAAAAATCTTTAAATCCTAAAGAGGTGGGCATGCTACCTTCTCACACACCTGCTTATTTTTATGACTGGGAACTATAGTCTGAGATGCTATCGCTATCTTAAAAAATGGCAAAATCGCACTAAAAACAACCTACAGTGACAGTGGTCATTATGGTGAATGTTCCAATTAGACAAGATTGTTCACTTAAGTGCAGGTGAAAGCAAGGGGCCCTGAATTAAAAAGCAGAATGGGATACCTATTTTCATTGGCCCGCAGTGGTTTTGAAAAGGCTTCAAGATTCCAAAACTGCTTCATTAAAAAATTTACTGCAAAAGGCTAATGAAAAATTAAAGACACAAGAGGTCCCTCAAACAAAAGACAGTTAAGACTGATATGACTCGTACTGTTCCCTTCTCCCCTCCTTTACCTGAGTTCTCACGTTCTACAACTCTCTATCTGAACTGCCTTTCCACTCCAACGACTATTAAACGGTCACCTTTTAAGATAAACACCATCTGAGGTTGCAAGGGATCCTCATTAGATATTTCTCATTCCTTAGTCAAAGGTCGGATTAAGATCCGTAGTTAAAGTGTTTCCTAAGCATAGAGAGGATATGAGTTTTTCGAAGAATTTAGAGTCATTATTGAGTCCTACGACTCAGGGCTGCCAGTCTTGATCAGCTTCTGCACGTGCCGGTAGGACCCGGTGAACCCCAAAAATGGATGCGGGAAGCGGCAATGGCAAAACACCAAGGATGATATTTGAGATCCTCAATCTTCAACATGATGTCCTCCTGGACCAGCAAAGCCTCACAATATAGCAACTCATCCTTTTGCGGGGGGAGGGGGGGGGAGGGAGCAGTGCGTGCATGAGAGTGGACGGAGGGGCAGAGGGAGAGACAGAGATTGTTAAGCAGTCTCTGAGTTCGGTGCAAAACCCAACACAGGGCTCAGTCGCAAAACCCTAGGATCCTGACCTGAGCCATAATCAAGAGTCAGATGCTCAAGCAAATGAGCTACCCAGGCACCCCTACCAACA